>NC_077223.1:12875083-13175083 GCF_024763615.1 Phlebotomus papatasi
GTCTTTTCACATCTTAAAGAGTCTCTAAATTGAGCTATTAGACAAAATAGTTTTGCGGCACGTTCAGAGTTTGCACAATTTTCTCTGTGCTTGCCTCATCGCATGAATTAATATCTGAATTGCCTCAGCACATTTCACGCAGGGTGAAGTGTTGAACCCCTCGGGGATAACCCTCAATTGTAGGCCAATGAGCCCTAAAGTCGCCACAGTGGACTGGTAAAATGTAATGAAAATTCGTGAAGACCCGTAAGGCCAGTGAGATTATCTCGAAAATGGGACGATATCATCGACAAAAACCCTACGCAATCTTCTGGGGCTATCCTCCAGCATCCTTGTTTCAAATTTTCTTGCCCAAAGAATTTGCAGCTGAAATAATTTTCGTTTATTTTAATCAACTTCCATGGAACATTTCGTATTTACTTTTAAACTAATTAAAGTTGAAAAATGTTTCTTCTGTCTTATTAATTCATCTCTTGTTGCTTTTGGTTAACATTGAGCTATGTGAGGGAAAATGTTTGGCTTTAGGGATTGGGAGGGGGGTTCGAGGGGATTTTAGGAGATGGATTGGAATTTCAACTCCTCGCCGAGATGTATTAATAACTCCGATATTGAAGGATTCTCCTCAAGTGGATGTAATTTAAACATAATTGGATTTTTTTTCTTGCCTCCATCCACTCACTATACACTGAGAAAAAGCTAAGAGTTAGTAGTGACACAAGAACGAGTGTTGTCATAACACGAAATTTAACACAAATTTCAGGTTGGTTAAGCTTTATGGTTTTGTCGTTGAATTAATACATTTCTAATAACAGCTGAAACTGATAAAGCGAATAGTTTAATGAGCTACAATGCTTTTAGTTTACCATGCTAAACCATAATGGTTTTTTTTTTCTTTTCCTACCTTACCTGAGGTCTTATTATAGCCCATTAATGACCACAGATTCATCTTTAAAACAGACATAGGTTTAAGACTCATGCCAGGCATGCAAGGAGCACCAGCAATTCGACCCCGGCGGGCTACCTCCGATGGCCTGACCACACTCCAATACATGCTTCAGATCTAAAGCTTAGCCATATAAGGGTTAACTGTCCTAATTTCAGAAGAATTTCGGTTCGACAGAATGTAGTAGGAAATAGACGGAGACACTGAACCTTTCTTGATTTTCACAATTTTATTCTCTACGACGTTTCGAGGATGGATGTCCTCTTCATACACAGACACAGAAATTCTGTGTCGGTCAGTCGAATGGTGAACATCACAGATCAATTTGTGATCAAAGTTCAAGTGCAGTGTAACAACTCCCACCTGTACGTGATTTTCCCTGCCATATTCGATACCTGATGAAGAGGACATCCATCCTCGAAACGTCGTAGAGAATAAAATTGTGAAAATCAAGAAAGGTTCAGCGTCTCCGTCTATTTCCTACTGTCCTAATTTCTTAAAAATCGCGATTTTTTTAAAAAAATTTAACTTAAGGTTGAATTTATTAAAGATATGTAAGGGCCTTGACAGACTTGAGAATTAGCCGAGAGACGGCTTAGCGTAATTTTATTTGAAATAACGGTTAGACTACATTTCCAACATTTTCCACTAAGTCGTCTCTCGGCTTAAGTCGTACGTGTGTCTAGGGCATAACCTATTAAGTTCTCTAAACGCAATAAAACTTCTCGTTATATAAGATTATGAGGCCTTCGAGAACTGTAGCTCTAGTATGAAAACTGCTTTAGGCCCTTGCTCCTTGCTTAGTAAGGTACCAGGAGGCAGGTTCTCATATAGAAAGCCTCTTCCTCTGTATACTGAGGGACGTACTCTCCTATCATAGAGACAAATGGTGCATTTAGACTCTCCTTGAAACTTTGAGGAACAGTTCCTGGGAAATATAAAGCCCCGCCGGAGTGGTCTGGTAAACTTTCACGTCACTACTGGTTACACCAGGAAACTCATAAAACCTTAATAAACCAAACTTTAATAAATTAATTAGTTTTTTATTTGTTATTAATATAATAAATGAGTCTTGCTTAGTGTAATACTTTACAATTTTTAATGTATTTTATTGAAATTTTTCAATTTTATATTATCTTCATTTATTGGTAACTAAAAAAAAATTGTAAATTGATCTCCAGATTCTGGAATCAGTAAAGCTTAAACACCAAAGTAATTAAGCCTTTTTGTGCTTCAGTGCCAAAGTTAAAAACTTCTTATTCTTAATTACAAGGACGAATACCGTTTATTATCTTGCAAACGCTATTCCAGTTTTAAATGTTTAAAGGCTTAAGAGATTATTGTGATCAGCCTTTAAACCAAAAACTATTTAAAAATATTTATTAATATCATTTAAACTTAGTTATATCGATCTTTGAGACTTTTTTATTTTATTTTTCTAAGAATTAATTTTTTAAAATTAAAAATATTTCTTGGCGAACACCAAACACCTCTGAAAAATAGTTTTGAAAATCTGAGTTCATATCAAGATTAACGATTCAATTTCAAAATTTTGAAATTATTCACAAAAATATTCTAATCATTTCTCAAAATTTAATTTTTATTATAAGTAGAAATATTTTAAATGGAGAATAGATTCATTTATGAGAACGCATAATTTTGAAAAACTAAAACAATAAATTTTCTACGAATGGTTTATATTTATATGGATCACATAGAAAAGAGCTATGACATAAATACATTCTAATTTATTACTCCACATTTATGGCCTAGCATTTATAGTCATAATTTTAGTTTCTATTCATCGCATAACTAATACAATAAAATCCAGATATACACCGAGAGAAATTTGAATGATATTTTCCACAAATCGTGTGTTTCATTTTACTGCATCAAAAGATAACAGTAAGTACCATCATCGACGTATGGTTTTCTTTAGAACTTACTATCCTGAACGTTGAGATTTCAAAAGTAAGTTAATAGTAGAATTCAGCAACTATAACTATTGGGATTTAAATTGAAGACTATTATCCTTCCAGCGGTGGCAGCCAAAATCCCGAAAGCCAAAATCCCGAATGTTCAAAATTCTGAAAGGGATGAAATTATATGGAGGAAAATTTTTAGAATGATTTCCTAAAACACAGAAGATTTCCCTTTGCCTCCAGCAAGCGCGGGTACAATCGTGGGAGTAGCTATGATACTTTTAAGAATTCGGGATTTTGGCTTTCGGGATTTTGGCCCATTCAGGATTTTGGCGCTCGGGATTTTGGCTTTCACGATTTTCACCGGGACCCTCTTCAAGTGTATTATTCGACTATTCGACTATTTAGAATCTAATGTATATAAGATAGGTTTTTTAAAATAATTACTATTTCAACCATAGATGCGGACAACTTTGGCGCCCTGCTGTCCCCAAGCTTCTCTTTAATTCTAGAACTTAAGCATGGTCTTTACCGGTTCTATCTATCTCACTATGTCCGATCGGTGAAGACCACCGTTTAGCGCTAAAATTAAAAACAAATCTATGAACAGCAGGTTTATGTAATAAAACAGGTTGTATCTACGGTACAACTTTAGATAAGACGATCCAAAATCTCATTTCTTCATTTTGCATATAGAATAATAAGTTTTACCAACCTTATTGTCCTTGACATAGCGCATATAAATGACAAAATTGTACTAGGGTAAAGTGGTACAAGTTGGACAGGGATTTTTCTTGATAAATTTAGTACTTCGTTTTTATTTGTATATTTTTAATGCTTTAGTTTTTTGATTAGTTATTTGGTTCTTTGTGCTTAAAAACAAATTTTGTACTGTATTTATCAAGAAAAAAAGCCATGTCCAACTTGTACCGGCGAATTGTCCAACTTGTAACACTTTACCCTACCATACTGTTTGGTCTTTTCTGGCGTAGATAGGGGGTAGTGGGACACCTTTGAATAGGAATATCTTTGAAATAGGTCTTGTTCCTCCTGAATTAAAATGAAACTGGACTTCAGTATGATATAATTTATCTTTACAAACCAATTGTGAAGTTTTAACGCATTATGAAAGCCTCAAGTACTTATAAAACTAGGAGAAAAAGGCCTAATCTTGAAGGTATTGCAACTAAAGGTGTCTCGCTTTCCCTAGTTTAACTTCAAAACAAAAAAAGTATAAGCTTTCAAAGGTAATTTAAAATGTTATCGAATTTGAAGAGATCTGTCTGATTTAAACAGGAACAGGCATAGGATATGCCACTACCACATCAGTTCCTTTACGTACTAGGGATAGTTCGTTTACTCATATAAATTTGAAAGAGCTCCTTGCCGGGTGAGTACTCAATTAATTCAAAGTAATAATGATAGGTTTTCGCTCAGCAGATATAGCATTTAGGTTACAATAGAGAATAGACTAATTGTGAGCCAAGGGGTAACTCAGTCCCATTTTTTCTGACAAGGGTTTCTGGTTTCTCGGGTTTCGCGATGCAATTTTTGGGTTTCTCGGGTTTCGCGATGCAATTTTTGGGTTTCTCGGGTTTCGCGATGCAGAAATTGGGTATCTTGGGTTTCGCTAAGCGTTTCTCGGACAATTGACGAGGGTTTCTCAATATGAGTTACCCCTTGTTGTGAGCAGAATCTCATCCTAATGAGTCCGGCACACCTTTTAGATCAGGAAAATTTCATGAAGTCGAAATTCGAATTCCTTTTTTTCTCACATGCTTTGAATATTCTATCTCATTCTATTGTACTCTTCTTCTTCTTTTGAACATCACTACAAATTGAATTTAGCTCAATCGAATTTGCTGTGCGAAAGAATGAGATAGCCCTATGGAAAACATGTGAGAAAGAAAAGGATTCGAATTTCGACTTCATGAAATTTTCCTGATCTAAATGGTGTGTCGGAGTCATAAACTTTGAGATTCGCTCACTGATTCAGATGAGCAGGGACAAAAGAGATCACGAAGAAGTACAAGACAGGACCAACACTCTCTAGAGTATTCGTCATTGTATTTTTCTTTCGCTCATGTGAAATAGTGAGAAAATCTCAAAGTTCAGGATTAGATTAGGTTCACAATTTAGCTTATTGCACTTTAACTGTCCACAAAGCGACAACTGAATTGGTAGTACTTATCGGTAGAACGTTTCTAAAATGACGAAAAAATCAAAAAGCGAACTAACAAACGGATTGTTCATATTAATATTGGATTTTGTCCATAAATTTTAATTCTACACCAACGTGTGTTAGATTTACACTTACACTTTTAGACCTTAATATTTATATAGTTGTTTATTATTTACAATTCTTCTCAACACTAGCATATGTTAGCTTTCCACAATTGTAGATGAAAAATTTAAGGGTTAGGGAAAAGTGTTCTCCCTTCGAACGTTCATGCCTTCGAATAATGTGAATTTTCTTTCAGTTTTACAAAGAGACTTAGGGCCTTGACAGACCTGAGGATTAGCCGAGAGACGGCTTAGCATAATTATATTAGAAATAATGGTTAAAACGTGTTTTCATCATTTTCCACTAAACCCTCTCTCGGTTTAAGTCGTAAGTGTGTCTAGGGCATTACACATTTCTATTAAATATTAGTTGGCTTATCATCAATTGTTGATAATTCCGTGATAAGTTAGTGGAACTCTCTTACGAAAAACAAAAGAAATTCACATTATTCGAAGGCATGAACGTTCGAAGGGAGAGAACTTTCCCCTACTGGTACACTTGAGCATAGAAATAACACAAGAAATTCAAAATTTAGTGTAACTTCAAAGCACATCTGCTTAGGGCATTTCCTTCAGTGTAGTTTGGAGAATTTGAGGATGCTGAAGCTCTTTCCTCAGGGTGAGTTCTATGTGAATGAATTGGCTGATGAATTGAACGTGACACGTGCACTTTTGAACAGTACGGTGTAATTTTGCGCGCCTTGATGATGTTAGCAACATTAATCGGAACTTCAATCAATTTTACACTCTATGCTGCACAGGCTATTCTACTCTGATCTTTCACTTCCTTTTTTTTGGTATTTTTTATTAAATTTTCTTTTCCTAACGCAATTTCATCAGATGCCTTCCAATAGGGATTTGTTGAATGAAAATCGTTTTGTTTTTCATCATATCATGAATTTTCCCGCGTACTCTTTCGCACTGCCGCTAAGGGTATATGTTTAGAATGAGAGGGAAAAGAGAGTATCATGATAAATTTTAACTTTCTTTCCCTTCAATGCCATTTTCACCAACTCAATTTCAATCATGTTTTCACCAGCATCATCCCAAAAAATGTACGCCATCAAATTAAACTTATAATGTTTGTGAAATTTATATGACATTTATATGTTGAAATTGTTGGGAAATTCTTTTACCACTTCGTGCCAAGAGGGAACGTTGAATAAATTCTTCTGCACACTGACTTAAGTTGTCGTTAATCTTGGTGCTTTCTTTTCCATTTCTGACTTTTCACTGTCTTGGGCAGCTTTTATGTCTTGCTTCCTTTGCTCCCCTAGCACTTTATATATATATTTTTTTTAAAACTTTACAGGCTTTTGAGCACAACAAAGCACAGACACTCTACGCTTATGCTAATCAAATCAAGCTGATTTTTTTTTTCTATTTTATAAACATGCACACGATACAGGAATTTCACAGTACTTCCGCACTAAACACGCACTTACTACGGAATGGTAATTTGACGCGATTGGTAAACTTTCTCAAATGTCATGATTGATGGATCATGCACTGAACTCTCCGTGGTCCACGAAAAAAAGCATCCTGGAAACATTCACCGGGGGAGGATTCGAATGGATAGAGATTAGGATGGTTTTATCTGGGATTCAGGAGAGAGAGAGAGAAAGTGCGGATGCTACCGCGTTCCGGAAAGAGTTCACTGACGTTGAATTGTGATACCTTTCGGTCACGGAATTTTGCAAGAAGACTTCAAAAAAGTACGGGGGAAATACTCTGACAAGAGGTGATAAGATTTAGTTGAGAGCGTAACGCGCGCGGTCCAGACTCCACGACGTGCACTCAGGGACTGTCTCAGTTCTCGTGGCCGGCAGAAGGCTCGGGCGTCAATTGATGAGGAGTGAGTGGAAAATCTGTGAAAATCTCAAATTCAACCCGCCACGACACATTCGCGCAAATTCACAACGCGCCGAACAATTTCTTGCTGAAAAGGACTCTACCTTACCCCTCCAGGGATCATGCGCACAACCCCTTATCAGATCCAGAGGGGTGAGTTTGCGCTCACCCCTTAAAGGACCACCACAGACACACAATTTCAAACATCTCACACTTGAAGCCCCTTTTTTTCATCCTCTCACTCATACAGGATTAGATGAAATTGAATTTATGTCAAATTCTGCATTAAATAAGTCAATATGTCACATTGACTTTTACGTGGTTGATAAGGACCACCAAACCGCCAGATTGGCCTAATCAGTTTTCCGCGCTAAAAGCTCCAAATAGTTGGGTTGGCATATCTCGCGAGATACTGCAAGAATCTCAGCCACAAGTGAATTATCTCGTCCGCATAGACGACAGAAGAAAAGGCTATTATACTGACTTAATGGTGCAAAGTAGATGGTGGCATGGAGGGTGGTGTACGGATTGCCAACAAGGTCACGTTCAGGATTTAAAATTAGCCGTCTCAGATAGTTAACGACCGTTGAGTATTGCGGAATTGTATCGAAAGGGGACGGAGGACCACAAACATTCCTATGCCACCAATGGAATCTAAAGAAGAACAATGCTGTTCCAATCATGCGGCATTCATTTAAATTTATGAAACATACTTAGGGAATTCTCAGCTTTACGGTAAAATATTCAGAACTAGAAGCCCTAAGTTCGAAGAACACTTAAATAGCGTAATACAATATAGTACTTCAGTTGTAGAATAATAATGCTATTTCAATTAAACAGGGAATCCTCTTGAAAATTTTTTTAATACACTATGCTTCTACGTAGGGGAAGGCGCTCTCCGTTCGAACGTTCATGACTTCGAATAATGTGAATTTCTTTGGTTTTTCATAAGAGATTTCCAATAAATTATCACGGAATTATCAACAATTGATGATAAGCCACCTAATATTTAATGGAAATGGGTAAGTTTCTTAGGAAAACTAAAGTAAAATTCACATTATTCGAAGGCATGAACGTTCGAAGGGAGAATACTTTCCCCTAATAGTCTTTTCTTATGTTGGCTTTTATCATGACTGTTTTTCCCAGTCCTCGACGTGTTCAAAAATCACCTATTTTCTTTGGAATAGCATGAGAAAGCTTGCTAGAAGATGTGACCAACTTATCACAACTATATAGTCGCGAAAATAATTGAAATCACAGATAGAAAATTCTATAATACCTCTTTGACCTATCACCTTGACAACCATTACAATCATTTAACCTTACGTCACCTGATTCAAGAACTATCACTTTTAGAACTTTTGATACTACATATTTTCCAGTTCCGTAGTACGGGCTTCAGACCTAAGGCTTAGCCATCTGGCTTAACTCCTCTAATTCCTTATCAGGTGTGATTTTTTAGGAAATCGTTGTTTAGAATTGGATATTAAAAGCAAACGATCCATTGGATTATGAAAAATCAATAAAATTGCTTGTTATTTAGATTTTTGAGACCTTCGGAAAATGGGCTAAACCTCCAGTCTGAAGCCGGCATAGCCCTAGTGAACTGAGACTTAGTCATCATTATCCTTTTTCAACATTGTTTTCAAACACGGATAAATTTGCAAATTTCTTTACTAAGGACCTACGACCCACGATGGTGGAGTACCCGTCGCACGTCCTAGTAGTCCTAGTTGGTGAATGAGGAAAGGCTGTATTAGGTTCTAGAGTGGGTTATAGTGTGTTTGAAAATCGGTTCAGGCACGTATCCTGTAAAGTCCTTCGTGAATATTACGCTGTAGACCACGTTAAAGCCCGTGACTCCTGGTTAAAGAGACCTGTGACTTCAGACTTGCACCCTGTTTCACAGTATTCTATTTCCAAAAAGTGGCATCAAGTCTCGCAAACCTATTACGACGACAACGGAATTTCAAAATGGTTACAGTTGAATGCAAAAAGCTATGAATTTGAAAAGAAGAAGCGATTTAGGGGCAGATCTGGGGCATGGTTGCTGAAACAAATACTGGATATTACTTTTGTTCGTCTTGGAATTTATTCTGAACACCTTCCTTGAAGAAGCGGAGGATTAACAGGCGTGTACTCTTAACCTGAGTGTTTTAAGCCCGCTGCCGCGAAAGGGATAATCGGTTGGAAATGACCTACGGTAGAATCTAAGTCGTTGTCTCAAGTTTATTTACCGGTCTTTCCTACCCATGAAATCCCGGGAGTCACTCAACCATTCTTGCCATTTTTTCAATTTCAGCTTAATTTTTGTAACAAAAGTGTCCTGTATACCTTCGGTAACCAAGCGACTTTGAATTTTTGGAACAGATATCATGGGGTCACTATCAGAGATACTTATAATGGAGTTATCAACCTTGAGAATCAAAACCCTGGGTCTGAACAGTAGCGTTTTCCACATGTACTTATGTTTAATCACTATAAATTTTGTCGATTTTATGTACATACTGCAGAAATTTTCCATCCAATACAGAAAATTTCTGACGCAGACGACGCTGATTTATTGCGGCAGTATTTCTGGACAATATCTCTTCTTTTAACTTCTTGTAACATGCCATTTTAACCTAAATTTTAAATTAACAAAAAAAATTCATTT
Source organism: Phlebotomus papatasi (assembly GCF_024763615.1). Lineage (NCBI taxonomy): Eukaryota > Metazoa > Arthropoda > Insecta > Diptera > Psychodidae > Phlebotomus > Phlebotomus papatasi. The sequence goes on from NC_077223.1 coordinate 12,884,739, forward strand.
CCTATTATTTATCATTTTATTTATATGCATATATTGACCATTGAAAATTTTAAAAATGTGCAAATGTACTATTTGCTTATTAAATGATATAACTTCAAAATATAACCGGATTAAAAGAAGTTGGTTAAATATTTCATCTTTTTGAGGTACTTTTCCAATTGACGTAACAAACTTTTGACGAATTAAAAATAATCAACTTTTGGCAAACAATTATTTTTCATATGAAATAAGATTAATTATTATTTATAAAATACATTAATAAGATCTACGGATTACAGGCAACCAATTTGCAAAAAGAAAATTTTTAAAAAGTAATTTTTTCTATTTTTTTCCTACCTAGTTTCTTCAACATACAAGACGTAACAAACTTATGACACCTACTATAACAGATTCATGAGAAATTATCGTTCTGTACCGGCTATTCTCACACTGAGAAAAAAGTGGGTGCAATTTACTTTCTTTTTGCTCGCAACTTTAACACTTTTTGGGTGTAAAATTATATCAACATTTTTTAATTTTAATTTTACATCTTTCTAAGTGCTAAATTAACATGAAAAGGGTAACTTTAACCCGTAATACACCTAAAGAGCATAATATTTACACCGATTTCGGATCAATAATACAGGGTAAAATTAACATTTCCGGAATGTTATTTCAACTTTTTCGGATTTCTCTCAGTGCAGGCTGTTCTCGTATGCTTCTGCATTATGGACTTGTTTTTGTGTTGGTTTCTGTCATGGATGTTTTCCCGGTTTTCCCTAATTCTCGAAGTGTTTCAAAACCAGTAAACAGTCGTGACAGAAACAAATTTACGGACAAGTCGATTACGCAGAAGCGTACGAGAACAACCAAGTAGGCAAAACTGAAGCACCATCGAACATGGAGTGGCATTAAACAGTGATTTTTATTTCTAAACTACTTAGGGGAAAGTGCCCATGCTTAATACCATTGGAAGCTTCGTAATGACTAAATTTTCTATGTCTCACAATATATATGTGACTCATCGAAACTATATTTTAAAATCTTTAATAAAAAGATCACAGTGTTCGGTAGTACCCCAGTTTCCACTATTAAAAAAATGTTAAGGAGTAAGATTTCCTCTTTTCGTTTTTCATAGGAATAGCATCAAGTCATTAGTCCAAGCTGACTTTAAATTCATTAAACCGAAAAGTTGCAATTCCTTCAAGTTTTCCCGTGAAAAATCAAACCCACGATGAGCTTAGCAAGGCTTATCATAGAAGTTTAAGAGGTATGCTGGAATGCACTCAATTTAAAATTTGTTAAAAAAAAATGGGAAATCTATTAATTGGATTTCAACTTTTTTATACCAACTTATTTTCTCTTTTGTTCTAATTGGCACTAATTACGTTATACGAATTCTACTTCTTTCACATTTTCACAAAGCCTGGCAATAAGGACGCTTTTTTTCATCACCTCGCCTTCGGTAATGAAGACAAGGTGATTGTATTATTCGATTTCCTGTGCTATTATTTTCCCCGTACACGTAATACGTATGTTATATGAGGAATAAAAGGGCAAAAGAGGGTGGTGCAAAGCTCTCTGGACAAAAGCTCTCTCGAGGATTATTCAATTTATCCTGTGAGAGTTGATTGAAAATGAGTCCTCGCACGTCATATTCACTGAGGCATCCTAGCTCGAAGGACCATGAGTACAGGGAAGAAAAAAAAACTATTCTATTACCTCTTTACTTTCACCGAAACCACAAACACATTTTGACTTTTTTTCCTGGTCCTTGCGGCACTGGAAGAGAAATGCTGTGTGTAATTTAATAGATTCAATTCAGGCTCCCGTTGGCGAAATTCCTTTATTTCCGGACAAATGAATTCAGGTAAATAAAAATAAAATGCCTGATTCAATAGACATTCAACGTGTTGGAGTATTCTAGGCACAACCGAAATGTTCTTCTTTCGTCATATAAATGGAATAAGGCCAAAAACAGATGAATCTTCTGCATTAAAGTTTATGCTCTTTAAAAAAAAAGCTTCTGGAGATTTTCTCAATTATATGTCAAATGGAACAATTGAAAGACAGAATAAACATAAATTTTTATTAACAAAACCATGAATTGAATTGCTAAACTTATATACAAGAATTTTACTATTGCTCCGGTCATCTCCTCAGTCCATGGAAAAAGCTTCACAGTCGAAGATATATATGAAAATATGTGTCAATCCATATACATATTCAAAATATCTGACGTTCGTTGCAGCAGTTAAACGTTTTACTATGCTCTATATAAGTTATTCTGCTTGGCCATTTCTCTATTGCGAATACGATACACACCCCATAAAGCTTCCTTTTTAGCCACAACCACCTCATATAGAGCTTTTCTTCCCCGCATAAGCCTTTCCACACCCAAATCATGTTTTGCTTCTCTTTCAAGCACTTTCACCATTATTTTCCCAATGCTTGTGTGTGGCAATGTTGATAGACATATAAAATTGCAATAGTATTCTAGATGGAAGTGAAATTCATGTATAAATTTCACAACCATTTCTGCTATTCAATTCTTTAGCACTTCACGAGCTTTCTCCGTTACAAAGAGGGTCATTTCTGAAATAAGCTTCCACTGCTATTTACGACGAACTTTTAATGAATTCTTATACGGAGGAATTTCACTTTGCTTTGATTTAAATTTAAAAATTATATTGTACAACTTAATAAAAAAGCAAATTATTGATTACGAAAAGAAAACATTTTATTACTAAATCTTTTAATGTACATCAAATACTTAGACTGAAGAAAATGTAGTAGGATTCAATTAGTTTATTTTAAAGCTTTCTTATTTTAGTATATTAGTATTACTCAGTGAGAAATTTAAGCAAATTTACGGTGAAATCGAAATATTTTTTTTACTTAAATGAAATACTAAAAATCTCTTTGCCTACACTCTGCACTGAAAGAAATCCGAAAAAGTTAAAATAACATTCCGGAAATGTTAATTTTACCCTGCATTATTGATCCGAAATCGGTGTAAATATTACCCTTTTAGGTGTATTAGGGGTTAAATTAACCCTTTTTCATGTTAATTTTACCCTAAAAAAGTTGTAAAATTAACATAAAAAAATGTTGATATATTTTTATATTTCTCTAATTTAGTTTTCTTACAAAAAAAAAAAAATTAATGCCTTACTAACTTGTTGTTGCAAATTTCAATTTTGCCTTACCCTGCCTAGGAAATACTTTTTGGTTCTCATAGCGAAGGGAGTGCAGTGTCCCGGACAATTTTCAATCTTCCTTTATACTTCATGCGAGTAACTCATAGGGAAATAAAAATGTCTGTTCTATGTTCGAGATAGTAACTACACTGTGAGAAAAATCCGAAAAGTTAAAATAACATTCCGGAAATGTTTATTTTACTCTGCAGTATTGATCCGAAATCGGTTTGAATATTATGCTATTTAGGTGTATTATGGGTTATAGTTACCCTTTTCCATGTTAATTTTACCCTTAAAAAAGTGTAAAATTAACATAAAAAATGTTGATATATTTTTACACCTAAAAAGTGTTAAAGTTATGAGGAAAAAACGTTAATCGCACCCCCGTTTTTTTCTCACACTGAGATGGATTTTGTGACGTATCATTTTCTTAGGTTAACATAGAATTACTTTGAGCTGAGGCTACATCGAAAACTCTATTTTTCTCATAAGAAAACTGAACTAATTACGTAATGTATTTTATGTATACGAGACAAGAAAGCCTTTGCACAATGTGTCCTCAGCTCCCCCTAGTCATACAGTAGACTCTCGCTAATTCGGCTCTTTTAATATTGGGCTACTTTTTAATTCGGGCGGCAGTTAAATTTGAAAAAAGTTTGTTGACGTTTTTCAAGTTTGATTATGATTATCGAATTAAGCAAATATGCCAAAATTTTCCACGGTTAGTCTTAGTTTTGATGTGTTTTTGCATAATTAAGAAGATTTAATGCAATTCTCAATAAGTGCGAGTAACTAAACTTAATATGAGTGTGCAAATGAACAAAAAATCGTTACATTTCAAATAGTTTGATGCCCGAATTTCTCTCTATTTCGGATGACATTTCGGTCCCAAATGCCCGAATTTGAGAGAGTCTACTGTATCATTTTTCGATTTACTTACTGGTTCAGGAATAATTCATTACTTATTAATATATTTAAAACTCGGCATAATTAATTTATGGGTTACTCTGGTGGATGTTGGGAGTAACGCTAAACCAAAAACCTTGTACTTAATCTCAGTTCATGTCGGCACGAAGTAATAGAAGATGTCTTTGCGATAATGACGATGAAGTAGGAGCATTGTGGTGCAAAAGATCTTGAGAGGGACCTTAAATACATCTGACTGATCCACCTCTTATCCTGCCAGATGCTCTATCCTTTTGGCTCTATTCCACACCCGAAAGTTAAACCCGAAAGATGATAAACGGGGGCAAAAAACAAACGAACAGTAAAAAATTCAAAATGGGCAGTAAAAAATAAAAAGTAGCTGTAAAAGATCTAATTATGGTCAGTAAAAGTAAAGTGGGCCACGGTATCTCGCGGAGTTTGTGGTGACTGGATCATCCACTAGGGCTTCGTGTTTCCGTGTGCCAAGTTCAGGGTGTCGCATTCTCCGCAACTCCCTGTTTGTGGAGGGAATTATTTTATGGAATAGCTTACCACGTGAGCGGAAGAGGGAGCTTATCCTCAGATTTGTGACTGCCACGCACTCCTTAAATCCCAGACAATTAATTGTATAGGGACTACTATTGTACAGAGGACAGTTTGTCCTATTTGATAATCTAATAAATTGAAATTAAAAGACTTAAATCTTTACAAAAATCGGTCTAATTTATATATTTAACATTTAAAATTGTTGCAGATTGAATGAAAAGCCCTTTAATTTCAATTTGCCAAAATTTGAACGATAATATTACTGTTTCAATTTTTTTTGCTTCTGCTCAATTTTAACTTTTTACTGTTTATTTATGTCGTAAACGGGAGGTTGTTACTGGCGTCTGGGTGGTGACTATTCAACTGAAGCACTTTCATTCCTTATCCAAGACCGATGTTGTAGTTATTATTAATCGTATCGGGATATATCTGTTGTACAATTTAATCATGTTGTCATATATCCCGTGTTGGAAGAATCTGCTGATCGTGGATCGCCCAGGAACGCCTTCCTCGTAGTGTGGATGCTCCTTCCATGTTCCAGTTTTTGGGCAGATGCGGTGCATTTTTATTACGTTATATCACAGTACATATGCAGATCTTTGCACCGGGCGGCACTAAACTCACAACACTGTGAGTCAAGCCGGGGATCGATTCGCTCAAAATCCAACGGTCTTACCTATTGCGCCACTGAGATCCCCGATGTTGTAGTGAAACTACAATCACGATGGGTAACGAGTTTTTGAACCTTCCGAGGCTTTTAGAGGTAGGATGATATTAGGGCTTGTTTAGGGGGGAACGGCTGGGGCGATTCCGATGATTTAGCTCGAAGTGCCATCTAACCTGGCCTAGGCCAAACTGGTAGGCCGGAATGGATGGCCAGCACACCAATGGTTCCAGGAAGCCCATGCTGAGGGAGGAATCGGCCGTGTTGTCGGTTTCGATAAGATAGTAGATACTGAAACCATGATCCTGTTGATCACATAAATAAACAACGAGAAGAAAATGACGAAAAATAGTTTTTGAGGTGTTTGAGAGGCAGATTGATCTATGCCCTATTGAGAATAAGTTTCCGCTTATTCTTATGGACTGGTGAAATATTATGATATCAAGGTCTTATGCCCTAGACACACTTACGACTTAAGCTGAGAGGCGGCTTAGTGGAAAATGATGGAAATGCACTTTAACCATTATTTCTAATATAATTACGCTAAGCCGTCTCTCGGCTAATCCTCAGGTCTATCGAGGCCCTTTCTTTATCTAAAGCCTTATATCAAAAGATAGGTCTGTGATCTCAAGTTGATGAACGTAGGCAAACTAGTACAGTTGCATTTCCGGGTAACAGGAAATCATTCCGTTCGTCAAACTTACAATTACTTCCAAGAAGTTTCGATTCAAGAAAGAGTGATGTCCAAAGTACAAGATACTTTGCATTTTCAAGAACGAAAGGGCCGTTAAGGTAACCTTTAAATATTTCAATAGAATTTTAACATTGACTAGCAAATTTTTAATTTTTTCATTAATCATTCAACTAAAATCTTAAAATAATGTGAAAGTATTTATGTGAAAAGTTTCGATTGTCTTTCGGGGTTTGTTTTATTTATTTAGTTAAATAAAATACCTGGGCATTTATTTCGTCTGACTTCTCCGCTAAATTCATTTTATTCTCAGACAAACCTGATTTCAAAAGGATTATTTTACGGTTAGATACCCAAGTGTGTAGTATTGAATCCTAAAAGAAAAGTCAGTAGAATGTTTTGCAAGGGAACATATTGGAAGTTGGTGGAATTGAACGCGTGTAATCTGGTGAGACATATTATTTCAGTTCAACTGAAGGATTAAGTGACAAGTTTCTTCTCTCAAACTATTATTCCTTTTCATCTGCACCAAAAAAAAGGATTTCTTTTTTTCTCTCCAAACTGGTATCTTTTGAATAAAAGAAAATCCAAACCGCTGGTCATAATACGAAAAATTGTGGAGAAAATTGGTTTTTCCACTCTATTCCGACACAAAATTCCTTTCATACGATTTTCTCCTCGTACCCAAGTAGCTCCCCTTTCTTTTTTTTCCACATCTTTTGCGCTTTTATTACATAAAAGTCATGTTTTCAAAGAGTGGAGCTGAGCATCCATCCCAAAGGAAGAAAATACTGAATTTTGCTGGGAAACAGAAAAAGGGAAAACGCGCAGAAGTTAATTCTCTTCACTCTTATTTAGTCTCATCCAAGTCTCTTTTAGTTATATCTCGGTAAGAATATTACATTGAGAGTGATTTGTGTATCAAGGCTTGTTGAATAATTGCAAAATCCTTCAAATGAGAAAATTCAATTTGCGTCGAAATCGCATTTCAAATATTTGCTGGGGAAGTCTATCATTGACGGAAAGTAGAAGATTCAGGATGAAAACTCTTGTTTTCAATTAATTCAATACCCATTTGCCTGGGTAATATTCCAAACGCATTCGGTCTCATTCAAATGTTTTCTTCAGTTTCAAAGCGCCATCCCTCAATCTCAATCCATTGAGCCATGCATATGTAGCGAGCATAAATGGGGCGAAGTGCTTTTGTTCTAGAGCAGACGAAAATTTACAACTCACTCCAATGGGTTTTGTATTAACACTCCACAATAGTTAAAAAGGGGGCTGTACAACATTCAAACCAGCAGAAAAATTATATACATTTACCCCTAAAAATTGTTATATATGCGTTAGATGAGAGGATAAAATGCATGACTTGTTTTTGCATTTTCCAGCCAATCTCTCCATAACACGCTCCTGCCAGAGAATTAAATTCACAAGATTATTTCCGTCAGTCATTACAAAACCTAATGTGTTCTCCAAAAGTCTTCAAAAACACAAAAGATAATTTTTTACAGCACTGACAGTAGAACATAACTCTGGCAGGGGTAAAAGCTCAACAATGAAAGATAAAGAAAAAACAGACTATCACTTGGACAGATAAAGTTTCGTTTGCCTGTTTAACCCGAATTAAATGAGTATTAAATTACGAATATCACGAATTTATATTACGCAAATAAAATAATAAGTAAAACTAAATAAATAAAAATTTATTTCTTTTTTAAATAATTGAAAACAATAATATTTAAATCGCCACCTAGATGGACATACCGGCCGTATACTCCTGAAAATAGCTATAGTATCACCCCATAATTTTAAAAACAAAACACCGCAACATAATTTCGATTTCATAATTAAACTTAAGATTATAATACTTTTTTGCTTATTATATAAATTGAGAATGACCGAAAAAGTAACGTGAGTACAAACTGCCGAGATAAGGTACCTACGGGCGTTTAACGGAATCACTCGTCGCGATCGAGTGAGAAACGTAGCCATTCATTAGGAGCTAATAGTCCAGGAGTTGCTTTTACGATCACAATATCGATAAGCTATGTTCACCGCATAGATAAAGAAAGATTCCTTAGAAAAGCTATGCAAGCAATTGTGAAAATACCTCGACCTCGAGTCAGGCCTAGGAAAAGTTGACTGAATCAAATGTAGCATCTTCCCTTGGAACGCCTATTGACCGATCGGGAACATTTTCCCAAATTGGCGAAGGATCGACAGATGTAGGCTGTTAAACTGGAGGCCCTAGATCCGGGACCCCAACAAGGATAAACCGTTTAAACTTGTGATAAAAATTAACAATTTTGAGTTTGTATTTATCAGTATTCTATTTTGAGTTTTGATGATATAGAGAAATTTTCGTGCAACTTCTCTCAAAATTAACTTTAGATATTTCTACCTTACCTGCAACTTAGAGCTGTTTCTTTTTTGGTAAAAAATAGTTTTTGTAAAGAAAATAAGAACAGAAAATTTCCGAAATTTTTGTCATCCGAAGGTACGTAAATTCCTCAACAGTCCGCCTTTCTTAACGTAATTGGTCTGGAGTTTTAACTATTAACCGGTTTTCGGAGACCTCCTTTTTTCCCTTACGCCTCCTAACCATGTTTTTGGTCTTGAGGACATAATTTAATTCACTATGTCCTTTCAGATCAACCAGAGATACTCTCTCCTTCTCGTTCCATTTATATTTCAGTCATACAGTTTCATTTCCTCTGGCATAAGGGCCTCAGTGGATTAGTGAGAGAAGTAAAGTGTACAGTGCCTCTATGACTGTGAGGTCTCGGGTTCGAGACTAGGCAGCTGCAGATTTTTCAGCTGTTGTATTAGTCTCGAATTCATCCAGTGAATGCAGTATAAAGTAATGCCAATGAATTGACATTGAACCGCCTAAAAAAAGGAAATCAAAGACCAAAAACCGAAGCTAGTATACGATTATATAAAGCGGTACTGTGTGTATCAGAACACACACAGATCACCATGATATAGGGTAGGTTCACCGCCGGGGTTGGGAGTTACATAGAACATGAGAATGGGGAGTGCATACTGGGCTCAAATAAACGGCCTGAGTGCAGCGGTTCTGAAAGGAATATAACCGATCCTTAAACAAATCTTAATTTTAATCTTCCTCTCTCGTACGGCAAATGTGACCGAAACAGCTCAGTCTTCCCACCCGGATAGAGACTACAATGTCAGCCTCTCCATAAACCTCCTGTAGTTCATAGTTTATCCTTGTTCGGAATTCCGTTGTAGTTGCCTGACGAAATGGTCCGTAGATCTGTAGTAGAACCCTACTCACAAAGATCAGCATCTTCCTTTCTTCTTTACGAGTCAATTGTACTGTGTTCAGACGATACACAATATCAATGACTTCAGTATAGTTCTGCGTATATTTTGATCTTTCTTGATCACAAAACGTTACTTGATCGAAATATCGACGAGAGTGCAAAGTGCTTCCCACATTCCTGCGAAAGTTTCTCGTTAAACTTTAGTCTGACTTCGTTAACCGCTATTAGCACCGATGCGATAAACTTGCATTTTTTTCAAAAATCATATTTTGGGACAATTCAATCTCAATCCTAAGCAGCGGTGTAAATAGTCTCATTAATAATAATATATTAATAATAATGTTGGCACAATGTTCCATAGTGGAACTAGGCCTTTCCATAAGGGGAGCTCGGAACTCGGAGTTTTGTTATACAGGGTGGGGTTGTCAATCCCATGCCCGTGGAATCAAGTGCAGTGAAGCTCACTGGATGCAATCCGAACACCTTTAACGCCAGAAAAATTCCTGATGACCTAAAGGGGATTCAAACCTGGGACACTTGCCTCATAGAGCGAGTGCTCTACTACTTGATCCGTTGAGTCTCATTGACAGCCCCTTATTTCTCAATCGATGTCCTATAATTTTGATTTATTTTCAAAGGATTTGAACCTCTATTAAATTGTATTCTCGGTCTCTTTGGATAATTTAGCGTCAAAAAACACGCTATGGACCTTTTTTAGACTTCTCTTCTTTTACTACGTTTCGGAGATTGGAAGGAAATAACAATCTCCGAAACGTAGTAAGAGAAGAGATGCTTAAACCGTATTTGTTTTACTCTAAATTTAAATTACCTGGCTCAGCTGTATTCGTCTTAATTGATAATGAATCGATGAAGTACCCGTACTTGATTCATTTACGGGTACCACATCAGAACATGCTGAAGCAGCTATTATATGGGCTTCGGCTGGTAACTTGCTGCAAATAGAGAAACACTGAATTTCGACCTGATTCTTCTTTTCCTTTATTCTACAGTCCAGAATAAGAGGGTAGGACATAAAAGAGCAGCAGAATCAGGGCGAAATTCCGAATTTCTCTATTTGTTTCGACTCCGTCCTACCTCTTCTGTCTGCTAAGTTGGGGGGCGTCTGTCAGGTGTCGATGTTTCATGTCAGTTCATATCATGTTTCGTGCCAGTTTCCAACGAACTCTCTTTGTGCACGGGATCTACATTTTTAACTCGATTCCACCTGCTTCCAGAACGTCTGAACTCTCTTTGCGGTCTTATTACTTGGGTCGAGAAGTCTAAGATTTTTTTTTCTTTTTTTTGATTTAACTTCTCTTTCTGTTTTTTTCTTTTTGTTTCTTTCTCGTTTTCTTTTGTTTAACTATACGTGAGGGACTTTGAAGTCTATTGTATGGTTTTCTTTATTAAATAAATAAAATAAAAAAATAAAAATGCTCTAGCACCTTTTATGAAAATAGGGCTTCAGTTGAGCCCCTGCCTATTCCGAGACTAATAGGAATTTGGCGTTCTCCTCGCTGCGCTAGTGGAGACCGACTAAGGAGCCGATTCGACTGTGCCCTGTGCCTTCGGAGTAATTCGTCGAGCACTCACAACCCCATCTAGCGGAACCATAACGATATCCTTACTTGAGTTTACCATGGCTATAGGACTCCTCAGAAGACAAATGGTAAAAGATAACGACTTCTGATCTTCAATGACCCCTCGTTCCCATAAGTTAACATTACGTAGGGACGTTTTCACTTCTTTCTTACTAACCTGTCTGTCCCTTCTGTATGTTGTTTTTTATTTAATTCAGAAATGGTTTTAATAATAATCGATTTAATGATATTTTGTTTGAGTATCTCCACCGTAGCATTATGCCAAAGACATAATTCTTTGGAACAGGTACTCTGTGAGATGATTAACATAAACCGTTTTACCTTTCTTCAGGTTAACATTTTGTAAAAGATTTTGCAGTAATCATTGCAGAATAATTGAATATTTAAATAATCCTCATTATCGAAACGCAATCTGTCTGATGATTTCTTCCCCATCATTCTGAATATATAGAAATGCATCGGAATCACAAATGGGGAATTGTATATTATGCAAATACTATATCGCCCAAATATTTCAGTGTTATTTGAATAAATTAGCATCAAATAATACCATAACAGTGTGCAATATACATTGCAATGTGAACCGCACAGGCAGAGATGAGCACGTTTTGTTTGATATTTAGATGCCTCTTTACCGGCTACATGTTACGATATTGTTTTATCTGGTAAGAGGAACTGTATATGAGTACATATTACACCATTTACGCATGAATTGTGGTGTTTGATGGACACCATTGTTTGTTCGCATATACAATTTATGCACCCTTTCCTTATTTGTAGCCAATTGGACGGGAAGCAACAGCCTTTTGGTCCAGGGATGGTATCTCTGGTATGATAGAGTGGATCGATATCCGTGCGAATTCTCACCAAATGAGATCGTTTTTAGTGCATTGTTTAGGTATTTAATCGAATCTGTTGTTAACTCTATGCTCCACAAACAAATTTTAACTTGTTTTTCATTTGACAAATTTAAGCATTAAAAACAAATGTTAAAATTCGCTCTACTGACTGGGTATGAATTTTTGTAATTGAACATCAATTGAAAAATATGAATAAATAATTAATATTACTTTGAAAGCAATCCTATTGATAACTATCGTTATTGGGAAAAATTAAAATTGTTTTTCAGTAAATTGTCCTCTATTGTTGGCAAATCAACGTGTATTTGACAAGTTATGCAGTTTTATTTGTTTTAAATTCTATTTTATGGTGACAAATTTATCCAATCCCCCTCATTTTCAGAATCATCCAATTTTTAGGGGATTGTTTTAGATTGGATTAAAATCCAGTGGAAATATACATCAAATGTTATTTGAAATTATATTATTAGCTTCGAGCTGTGATTGTTTGAATCAGAAATATATTAAACTGCCATAAAAAAAATAAAAAATAATAATTTTGTCATTTGTGACGCTGAATCTTTGAAAATTATTGAAAATATAGAAGAATAATAGTTAAACAGAAAATTTCAGATATTCTCTTAAAATAAAGCGCATGGAAATTATTTTGATTAAAAAATGGACAAATTGAACATCCAATTTCGTTATATAAACACTATAGAAACTTGCAATTAAATCAGTTTGCGTAATGACTTCAAATCAATTAACTCTAAATCACATATAGAACGATGTTAATGTAATTATAAATTTTCCTGCTATTGCATTGAATATAATATTATTTCGCAAAATGGCAATTAGCCTTGATGATATTCCTAAGTTGAGTTGTGATTTTGAATTCAATAATATTGACAAAGGGATAGCAAAGCGTCCGAGGCTTTGCGAGCTGCTCGAACTTCCGAGAAAGAGCTCTGAATTTGTCTATAAATCATCACAAAACCATCTTCAAGTTAAAAATTGTTAATGAAGAGAGTTTCAAAAAATCATTAACCTTTTAATTAATTGTTTGAACAAATCGGATGAAAATTAAGCTTTGACCTTCAATAATTCCAGATGGCGATTTTTCCGGTAAAAGGTGTCAAAGGACAAAATGTTCTGCTGGACTACCTCCAAAACATTTCCAAAAATGAACGAAATCGCCAGGACCATTTTTTAGCAAAGTTTAAAAACATGTTTTTGGAGGGAACAGAAGGCGTGGGGTGTAATGGGTGTAATTTGGGTAAGTTATTTTGATAGAGAATAATGACTTGTGGGGGGGTCATCGAAGACAGGAAGTCAATATCTCTTACCGTTTGGCAGCCAGGATGGAGAGAATTTGAAAAAAAAAACTCGATTGTGAAAACTGCTTTCTCTTGGAGTTAAAGCAGTTAAAATAAATCGCTAGGAGTTAATTTCTTTACTTTTGATATTTTTTTATATTTGGAAGTTTAATTATTTTATTAAATTCTTTTCTTCATTTACAATTGTGCCATTGATTATAATTCAATTGGTGAAAAATATTTCAGTCATGAAATTTAAAGTTGCTTGCTAATTTTTGAATAAATATACATAGGGGAAAGTCGTCTGCCTTTAAATGCAGCAGCCTTCAAATGTTGCGATTTTTTCGTTGTTCTCAAAAGCATAATTTATATTCTATTAACTATTAGGTAGCTGTCCATCATCCTCACAAATCATCAAAAAATGGAGAGCCTAGCTCCTATTTCCTAGATGCTAGATAAAAAAAATGAAAATGAGCTCTAAACTGTAATTTTGATGTTCCACAAATCATGTGATTTTCCATAGTAAAAATCATTTTACAAATAAATCTTCCATTGTGACACATAGAAGGTTAATCAGGCTTAATATTTCTGTTAATACATTTTGGTTCAGATGACAGAATTTTTGTGGGTGGTAAAAATTTGAAAATATCACCCTGCAGCAGCCTTTAAATGGTAATGTCGTGTGCCTTTAAATCCTATCTTTCCATACATCAAAACATGTGAAATCGAACTCCTACTTTTCTCTGACGAACGTCATACAAATACTTATAACCTGCTATCTTGCTCCGGCCGGGATGTTTCAAGTTGACAATTTTCAACTTCAATGGCTTTTTCTTCCAAATTTTCATGTGCAAAACAGTGCTTCAGAAAAATGTGAAGAAAAGTTATTGTTTAATGTCTTTTGAATGCAGTGATGATTTTAGTGAGTGCGTTAGGCTTCAACCTATTCATTTATAGCCCATTTAGTTTTATTGATTCAATATTCTCAGTGAAAAAAAAAAACATTTAAAGGCAGCTGCATCGCGTTTGAAGGCAGACTATGCCAGCTGCCTTCATACAAATCGACATCACTTTTTTAATTTCCTCAGAAGGAAAAACTGAGGACTTGCGAGTGCTAAATGAGGTAATCATATACGCCGAATGAACAAGAGAATTTTTTGGTGTAGTAGAAAATAAAATCCATTTTGTGGATTCTTCAGAAAAAAATCTTAAATTTGGAACTCCATTTTTCGTTTGAAGGCAGACGACTTTCCCCTAACCATTGAGTTTTTCACTGCATAAAATGCTCTAGATTTTGTTATAGGGTAAGGGCACATAATTTTGGACAGTTTCTAGATTTGGACACATTGATGGTAAAATTGGACACTACAAATAAATTGATTAAAATTATGGATTTTTATTCCAATATTTTATGAATAATGAATTCAATCTAAATATTTGTTCTTTTTGGAAGATTTTCACACTAAATACGTTAAATTTTGAATATGATTTGAGTTAAAATTGCTTTGTTGAAAATTCAGTGTGAGCAATTGCTTACGAGAAATATGACAGAACTTCGTGTTTACTTCAGTCTAATTTAGCTGTGGTGAAGTACTAATAAGGTTTGCTCCCTTTTTTTTTGAGTGATATTATTAAATATTTATTGAAAATTGTGTTGATTCATATTAGTGGTGATTTGTACATTTGACCTGAAGTGAGATTTGCCTTGTGAATTAAAATTTTCGTGTGAAAAATGGGAAATTTTCTGAGAGACTGACCAGTCAGGTGATAGTCCTTATTTTGTACAGGTGTTTTTCTCACGAAATTTCGTGAAGTTTTAGTTTTTGTGATGACTAGGTTGGACAAATGCCTGGAGAAACAAAGGAGCATCATCTCCACGAAAGAGATGTAGCGAGAAATGTCTTGAAAGGCTCCCGGAAAGGCCAGGGAATGCGCGAATTCGCGCGTACTTGGTGCACCGAAGTAAACTCACTTTAATGAATGATATGGAAAGTTTCCGGGCTTCTTGTAAAATTCTACGTTTCCATTATATAAACAGGAAGAGGACTTGGTAAGATTGGTTCATGAAATGAAGAAAAATGGGCATCCTGTTGAGGCGGATTGGCTGTCCAAATTTATAGCCAAATTGTCCAAATTAATAACCAAGTTGTCCAAAATTCCAGTCAAATTTACCTCTACATATCAATTCATTTTTAAACGTATTAAAACTAATTTTAATAAAAATAAGACGATAAATAGTTTGCTAAGTTTCTAAACAATACTTCTGAAAAGTGAGTAACAAAAAAAGTCAATTAGTATTGAAAATAGCGCACTTTAAACTTGGAACATCGATGCTTATAAGCAGACTGGACAAAATTATGAGCCTTTACCCTAAGTACTTTTCGCCATTAATGTTTCAACGCATTTTACAAGAGGCGCATCTCGCGGATTATAGTCGAAACAGGCATGATTTTCGATTAACTTTTCTTTTAAGTAAAAATTGTGAAAAAATCACTTAAAATACTTTAATGTCCGGTATCGGTGTCAAATACGAAAAGTACGGTGCCATGTATTTTGTGGAGGTTTTCGAAAGCTGTTGTTTCTTAACATTTAGTTAAAAACAGGTGGCGAAAATTGCTTACGCAATGGCGAAAAAGTGTTTACAAAGTGGCGAAAAGTACTGAAACATGCATTGTTGCAGGAAATGTAATTTTTCAACCAGATACCCAAAAGTTCCCGAGAAGTCTCCTGATTCAATAGAGAGACGATGTTTCAAAGCATCTGTACACGAAATTTCATTTTATTTCAATAAAAATTCTAAGAATTACAAGGGTATCAAACCTTTCGGTGGCGAAAAGTACTTACTCTACCCTAAAAACCGCTGATTTCAAGTTTAGGAACTCGTATGAACCATATTCATATTTTATCTACCAAATTTTTCTAATTTACTTACCAATTTGATTTTTTTAAATATCAAATCATATTTCTGGATTTCTTCATTATTTTTAAATAATTAATAAAAATGTTATTTTTTGATTAGTTCCAATTAGTAAATATGCTTATTTTTTTCAAATTTCTATGTAGGAAAATATAATTTCATATAGGGTAAGTGTGCCAAATTTCGGCATAGTTGCATGCAAGCGTCAAAGTCTCAAGTTTGAAATGTAATATTTTAAATACAAATTGATTTTCTTATTCTTTCTTCTGAAAGAGTGTTGCTGGGAACATTATTAAGAGTTTACCGTCTTTATTTACTCTAAAATCATTCTTAATACATTTTAAAATGAATAAAAATATAGACATAGCTTTGGTGCCCTATTTCGGCCACCTTCATTCTCATAGTTCCTTGCCATTCGAGAATTCTTCAAACGTCTTTTTCACGTCATCTCGTTTGTCGAAGCTACATTTTTTGTTATTCTTTTTCATTGTATAGGGTAAGTGTGCCAAATTTCGGCCAGCTTCTAATTTCGGCCACTTTGAGTATAATTTCGGCCATGCAAATAAATTAATTAAAATTATGTATGTAATCTTCGAATAGTCAATGAATTCATTTTGCTTTCAAATATTTATTCATTTTAGGATGTATTAACACAAAGACAGTTAAATTATAGGTATAATTTGAATTTAAATTGTGTTGTAAAAACTCAGTGTGGAAAGAGTCTTACAAAAAATTTGACAGATCGATTGTGTCTCTAGCAGTCTTGTGATTTGTGGTGAAGTGCAGAAGGTTTTCCTTCGGTGTTTTTCATGAAAATTGATTAGTTTTCATTAAAGATTGTTTCTGTTTATGTTAATAGTGAATCAATCTTTAAATTTCGGGTAAAATTTCTCAGCTGGATCCTGTATTTCGCGTAAAAAAGTATATACTTTGTGAGCGTATCTACAGTGAGGTAGTGTTGCCTATTTCGGCCACATCTTTTGCTTTCCTAAATTTCTTATTCATTTTATGTTTCCTTTTTCAATTTCTGAATTCTACAATGTCCAGAGAAAAAAACCATCGCTTCTATGAAAAAGATGATGTGGAAAAGGCCTTGGAAGAGTTCAGGAAGTGCAAATTGCTACGGGAATCTGCGCGTAAATTTGAGATGCTACTCTTCAGGTCTTCAGGACAAATTACACGGAAGATCTCAGGGCTTGTGAGTCATATAAACGTATTAAATTAAATATTAAACTCGTTCCGTTTGACGTTTTGAAATTTTCTATCCGTTGCGTCACAAAAGGTGGTCAGAAAAAAGATGGCCAAGATTTCACACAAAGTGGCCGAAATACTACCCAAAGCAATGTCCATATTTTTATTAATTTTTCAATATTTTAGGAAGTGATTTAAAGAAAACAAAAATGATAAACTAGTCTTGAAGGTTCCACACAACCCTCCCGAAAAGGAAGTAACAAAAAATATCAATATGAATTAAAAATATTGGATGTCAAACTTAGGACTTCGGTGCTTATATGCAACTATGCCGAAATTTGGCACACTTACCCTAATCTCCAGAGTATGTAAAAACTAAAAATTCATGGAAATTCGAGGAACAAAAAAGGTGGCCGAAATTGCAAGCTGGCCGGAATTTGGCACACTTACCCTACCAGGCTTTCAAATGAAAATTCTACTTACTGAATACAACTAAGGATTTGAGGTTTTAATCAATAGATAGAGAACACTTGTAATTTTGAAATCACGAGTAGAATTTGAGGAAAAAAAATACAGGAAGGTGGTCGTAATCCACTGGTGATGGGTGCAGAACAATCCAATTTCTGACAACCGTGACTTTATTTTCCAGCAAGATTCAATGTCCCTTGATTCTCGTTTAATTACTGTAACATGTTCGCCGTTTGAGAATGGTCCCAAGAAAAAAGAATTAAAACAGATGATGAAATAAGGGTTCAATTGCGAAATTATTTCATGGGAAAATTGCAAAATTTAAAAATATGAATTTCGAATTTTCTCATCGATTTTCGAAATGTGATTTTTGAGATATCCGAATTTCGTTCATAGCGCATTTGCCCATGAGGACTATTTAAATAATTATTCACTTCACTTACTTTTATAAAAAAAATATGGAAATAACAAAACAAAAATAATTGTATGTACATATATTAATGCAAGTGCAGTGTACACCACTATCCTTCTATTGAAGCAAAATGTGAATAAATTTGCTTTTGCACTGATGAAGTTGGTAAAGTTTACTTTTCGAAAATTTCAACTATGCTATGAGCTCAAGATACCTCACTTTCACTTTCCAAGTGTGGGAATTGGATGTCTGACCGCAGAGTCTGGACCCAACATTAGACACTTCCTGTTGTGATTGCGTGCCATGGAGTGCTCTTAATGAAAGTCTCCCATTTCATCCGTGAAACAATAAAAGTAATCTGTGCTCATACCTTCTTTTTTTTGGGGAGAGAGGCTCCTTTTATCCATCGGACTTTGGACGGAAGTTGTATTTTGAGTGCGGTGTTGAGATGCTCAGCTGTATTTTTCATCGTTGCCCTTTTTCCTTTTGTATCCCGGACATTGAGAGTGTGAGATGGACTAATGAATCCCATTTCCTACTTGTCTTCCATTATGCGGGGTCCATCCACCAAATTATCGACTAGCATTATTTTCCAGAGAAAGAAGATATCCGGTCGCTCTTGTTCTGTCCTCATCGATTATAGCTCCCCAAAAAGATTCTCCTCACGCTGTTTCTTGGCATTTTTGATGGATTTGTTGGCGTGGTTAAGTAAAACGGGACGCTATACTTAGAACAATTGTAAGAGGAGAAAAATGTCCCACAATTTGTGCTTTTTCTTTTTCCCAAAAGTCCACTTTTTGGTCATTACTGCGTTTTTTTTTCTGGTGTCCCAAAAAAAAATCTACTGCATTGCATTACTATGGAGAATTCCCACTTCTGAAAAAAGTGGGTGGTGATTGTGGAAATGATGGCTTGCACAAGACATCCTCCGACAAGTACTGAAAGGAAAATTTGATTAGAATTTTATTTGATTTTGCTCTTTTCATGACACAAAGTGACACTCAATTCATTTCTCTTAATTTCAATGTCCAACCCTCATTTCCTTATTGCGCAATTTCCTCCCACACTGTTCCTCATCCCAGTATCAACGTCATGGTAAAAAAAAACCAGGGAGGGCCTATCCCTTCCTCCAAAGTCCAGGCAAAATTCAATTAGAAAGACGCGATCATCCCTTTCAAAATAACATGCAATCACAGTTTCAGTTTCAGCTGCTAAAAATTTAGTAAATGGTAAGACATTCGTATCAATGCTCTGTTGGGCAACATGCACTTCTCAAACATTTAACCATGATTGATCGACCACACTCCCTTTGTATTTACAATATCATTCGCCTCTTCCAAGTCATTTGTCTTGCTGGGATGTCTTTGCGTTTGACTCGCCTCGAGGATGGGGTTTTTGTCCTTAAAAACGTCCCGAGAGAAACTTTTCCGCAATTGTCTCATTTTCAGTTCTTTCATCGTTACAACATGATTTGGCATTAAATCTTCAATACATGTCAACTTATTCTTCCATGGATGTAATAAAAAGAATATCATCTTTTGTTTTCAGGTGATTCCAAATTATTGATTTTTCATTTGCTTTGTATTTCGAAAAGTACAAAAAAAATTGCGCGGAATTCGTATATGTTATACAAGAAAACCGCTGGAATTACTTGGACGAAATAACGGAGAGGACAAGGATCGGGGCACGTAAAGAAATTATGTGTCTTTTTAGTGTTCTTTAACTCATTCAGTGGAGAGAGAATAATCATATTTTGGGATTAGTTTCTTTTATATATTAATACAGGAAGGCTTTCAGGCTTCGCAAACACTCTTCAAGTATCTTCAAACCAAGGCCAAGAAGGCCAGATGCACCGGACTCCCAGTCGTTATCATACCATGCAGATCGATAAGGGCACGCATCTGAAAGAAGAATGGTATACAACCGGAAAAAACGTCTTTGTACGAAGAGATTTTGTCACGATAACCTAGAGCACAAATGTGTCTAAACGTGGTATCACACTAGATAATTTCACATTAAAATTTTAATGTGATTCACATTTATAGTTGCTGATATGTGTCGTAATGTGCAATTTTCGTCAAGCGCTTTTTAGAAATCGATTCATTTAGTAATAAAAAAGTGGACTCGGGTCACAAAAATTGCTTAAAATAGATTAAAAAAGCATAAATACGGTTGATAATTAATGAGCAAATTAATGAGAATTGAGCAAATTTATGAGCAAAATTTGCTCATTAAATTTTCATCAGATACTACTTTATTGCAGTCATTCGGGTAGTTTCTGCGCCACAATATTCACACCAATTTATTTCTACAAAAATAGAGGCAGTCGATCTGATGGTTTTCAATCCGTTTGCGACAATTTGAGTCACCAATCGCCGGAACTCACACCTCAGTCGGGATTTGGGTGATATTTGCTCCCTCATTTTTTCGTAGTTTTCTTTTTAAACTAAAGCCCTACGATTAGAAGCAGCTCTTTGAATTCTTCCGAAGTCATCCGGACAAAATTATTATGTCCAAAAAAATCGCCCCAGAGAATTTCAACGACACCATGTGAAGGTCGCGTTAGGAGCCAATCTCTCGGTCACATCATCCTTCTTCTCGCTTAGCGGGTCCTGCACGACATAAAACTAGTGTACAAGAGAAAAACTTCCTCTTCTTCACTAAAATCGCACATTTACGCTCAAACGACTGAAATGCTTCAAAAAACAAAAACACTAATTTGACAACCCGTCTGCCATCGTAACATTGAGCAATTCTAGCAATGTGTCCAGACTAAATCAGCGATTTGGAGTGGTTCTAGAAGTTTTAACGAGAAATTTTTCACTTTAACTTTAATGTGAAATTTTCTAGTGTGATAACTCCGTAGCACAGTTATTATAAAGATCACCGGTAAGCAGCGAATTATTTCACCATCCGCCGGAAAAAACAGTTCAGCTCCGAATAGGTAAAAGTAGTGTTCGTGAGAAAAGCAGGTAAGTGTCATAGGGGGTGATGTCCCGGTAGGGTCGAAGGATATAAAAATATTAATTAATTTTACAGCATATGGAAGTAGCGTGATGTGACCATCATAAGGTTCTTTTGAAAATTATTCCAAGGATTTTAACCCGATGAAAGGAAATGGACTGATTTTTTAGTTCATGAAAAAAGGGCTTACAGGATAGTTAGGTGATCTTTTGGAAATAACAAGGGCTTGTAATTTTTTTTGGATTTAAGAGAAGACTATAACTGGACGACCAGTAATGGACCAGTTATCAATTCTAGATAAATCCTCATTCATTAGGACGTAAGCTGACGAAGGAATTAACGGGTCACGCTCCATAGAGTGGTGGCATTACTTATGGCCAGTCTATACTAGTGGCCTCTTCGCAGAAATCTTAAATTTTTTTTTCACACAATGATTTCAAAGAACTACAAAATTACCAATATTTGGTTCCCCGGCTAGTGGCCTTCAAAGTTGAAGCCAATTTCTTACTTTCACATACAAACGCGTATGGGAATTTTTCTGTACTTGTGATCGTTATACTAAATATTTAAAAAGTGAGAAGTTTTTCCGTATTATAAGATACCTCTCCGTGTGGAGGGATAAATATACTAAATTTTTGTATAAATAATTTTTTTCCTCGGATGATATCATTAAACGAAAATTTTAAGTTGATTTACTTTGATATTTTGGTACAATAATAAACAATTTATGGAAAATATTCACTGATGCGGATAAGGATTAAAAAGGGACAGATAATACTAACCGGCTTATGTATGTGAGATTCTTAACGTGAGCTAACTCGGAGTGCATGCAAATTCGATTTAGAGCTGAAATTGTGAGTCGCCATTCAGTTATCTTGAATCAAATTCGTGAAATTATACAAATTTTGTATTTAAACCAAAATATCAAGGATTTGGATGAACTGGCACAAAAGTAATATATGGGTGAAATGTAGACCAGAATGTACTCTATAATTTTCCTATAGAACATGATCTCATCGATTACTCAGAAGCCAAGATAAGCGAGGTTTTTTGTTTCTTAACTTGTTTTTTCATCCAGAGTGCCCCAAGTGTTCATTTGTTGAACTTCAACTATATCAAAGAATTGTTGTATTTTGTGGGACTTTCCATTTAAAACCATATTTTAAGTGTCTTTGTGGAGTAGAGGCAGTCAAATTGGCATCTGAGTGATTTCAAAGCGTTATTATAGGAAAAATCAATTTTTTCACACTTAAACGGCAAAATCGGAGTGATAGCGTAGTCTGAGCGGAAAATGATGTATGGACGAAATGTAGAGACAAATGTGCTCTACAATTATGTTGAAGTAATCATCAAAATCGGTTCAGCGACAGTCGAGATAATTGAGGTTATGTGATATTGAAATTGGTTTTTCGACTGTGGCGCCCCTGGTGTTGGTCCCACGAAGTTCAAATATTCTAGAAAGTTGTAGCATTTGGTGAGATCTTTCGTTTAAGCCCTCATTCATCAAAATCGGTCACATAGAACCGGAGATATGATTTTTTGAATTTCGTGAACTTTGACCCCTCATATCTCCGGTTCTGTTTTAACCACAGCGCGCATACGCACCATTTTGGAAACGTCCTAGACTGGACTACAACATACTAAAATTTCATTAACTTGCACAATGCCGTTTTTGAGAAAAGTGACTTTGAATTTCGATGAATTTTGACGCTATCACAGCGCCACCTGTGGTGACTTTTTGAACTTCTATCTGAAAGTGCTCATCGAGACGAAACCAAAAAGGTAAAATTTAGGTCGCTATGTTAATTAGAACCGGAGATAGAGGCCGGTCAATGTTCGAACTTTGACCCCTTATAGCTCGGGTCGGGAGTTATGGATCGACTTAAGGTTTTTTTTGTTTGATAGGTATAATCAACGGCTACAACATACTAAATTTTCAGCCCGATGCACAATGGAATTTTTGAGTTATATAACTTTTAAGATTTAAAAATTTTCTTTTTAAAAAAAGCGCCCCTAGCGGTGGTTTTATGAACTTGCGATGTTAGAAGGAGAAGTGGTATTTCACGAGAGCTTTCCAAAAAGCCCTCACTTTTTAAATTCTGACAATTAGAACCGGAGTTATGGCCATTTTAAGAAATTTTTTTTGGACCCTTATAGCTCGGGTCAGGGGGGTCGGGGGACCTTAAGTTTGGTATTGATGGAAAGCTCTAAGGCCCAGCTATAACATACTAAAATTTGAGTCCGCTGAATGCCATAGGGGCGGAGCTATTGAGAAAACAAAAAAGGGGGGTCTTCAAAATGGCGGAAGGAGGGGTGGGGGGTGGGGGGTCTATGCACCAAGTTGCAATTTTCACCCGATATATAACCTTTGCCGAAAACCGCAAGTCGATATCTTTTTTAGTTTAGGAGCTATTAAGCTCCAAAGAGCGGCCGGCCGCCGGCCGCTCTTTGGAGCTTAATAGCTCCTAAACTAAAAAAGATATCGACTTGCGGTTTTCGGCAAAGGTTAAATATCGTATGAAAATTGCAACATGGTGCATTGACCCCCCACCCCACACCCCTCCTTCCGCCATTTTGAAGACCCCCCTTTTTTTGTTTTCTCAATAGCTCCGGCCCTATAGCATCGAGCGGGCTCAAATTTTAGTATGTTATAGCTGGGCCTTAGAGCTTTCCATCAATACCAAACTTAAGGTCCCCCGACCTCCCTGACCCGAGCTATAAGGGGTCAAAGTTCGAACATTGACCGGCCTCTATCTCCGGTTCTAATTAACATATCGACATAAATTTTACCTTTTTGGTTTCGTCTCGATGAGCACTTTCAGATGGAAGTTCAAAAAGTCACCACAGGTGGCGCTGTGATAGCGTCAAAATTCATCGAAATTCAAAGTCACTTTTCTCAAAAACGGCATTGTGCAAGTTAATGAAATTTTAGTATGTTGTAGTCCAGTCTAGGACGTTTCCAAAATGGTGCGTATGTGCGCTGTGGTTTCAATAGAACTGGAGATATGAGGGGTCAAATTTCACAAAATTCAAAAAATCATATCTCCGGTTCTATGTGACCGATTTTGATGAATGAGGGCTTAAACGAAAGATCTCACCAAATGCTAGAACTTTCTAGAATGTTTGAACTTCGTGGAACCAACACCAGGGGCGCCACAGTCGAAAAACCAATTTCAATATCACATAACCTCAATTATCTCGACTGTCGCTGAACCGATTTTGATGATTACTTCAACATAATTGTAGAGCACATTTGTCTCTACATTTCGTCCATACATCATTTTCCACTCAGACTACGCTATCACTCCGATTTTGCCGTTTAAGTGTGAAAAAATTGATTTTTCCCATAATAACGCTTTGAAATCACTCAGATGCCAATTTGACTGCCTCTACTCCACCAAGACACTTAAAATAGGGTTTTAAATGGAAAGTCCCACAAAATACAACAATTCTTTGATATAGTTGAAGTTCAACAAATGACTACTTGGGGCACTCTGGATGAAAAAACGAGTTAAGAAACAAAAAACCTCGCTTATCTTGGCTTCTGAGTAATCGATGAGATCATGTTCTATGGAAAATTATAGAGTACATTCTGGTCTACATTTCACCCATATATCACTCTTCTGTCAGTTCATCCAAATCTTTGATATTTTGGTTTAAATACAAAATTTGTATAATTTCACGAATTTGATTCAAGATGACTGAATGGCGACTCACAATTTCAGCTCTAAATCGAATTTGCATGCACTCCGAGTTAGCTCACGTTAAGAATCTCACCTACATAAGCCGGTTAGGATTATCTGTCCCTTTTTATTTGAAGAGTTGTCAATTGTATTGTTTTTATTCAATAGTTCGGTGTTTTCTGGCAAAAATTTAATAAAATCTTGAAAAATCTGATTTCAAGATTACTCGAGTGTTGCAGATTTATTTCATGAATTTTTATTTTGTTGCAGATAACCTTACTTTTCTTTTTCTCCCTTTTAGGACAATAAATTCCAGTAAAAAATATAAAGAAACCAAAAAGAGCTTCAATGTCCAAATCACAGGCATTGAGAGGTATTGATAAAGGAATGACCACGACCAGAGTATTTCAGGTGTATCACATTCCTCTCACAACTCTCCTCAATAAGGTCTCCGGGAAGAGTCCGGAAGAAATATCAGACCACGAAGCCCTTGGAAAAGGAGACAGAGGGAATTATTACATTAAAAGCTTTTTCTTTTCTTTTGCACTTAAAATATATTATTTCTAAGTTGATTTTGCATCATTTTACAATGTGGCCATAAGTCATTCCAGGAGCGGCCATAAGTTCGTAAAAGTGGCCACAAGTTATGAATTTTATATTGTTGGAAAAACCTAATTTTTCCTGAGGCTTAGGGGAATTTTCTACTAAATGCACCTGGATATATCGAAAGGAGGTATTTTAAAGAAATTATAGTTAAATTTCATATTAATTGGTCAAAAAGAAAAGAAGCTGTGAACAAATATGCCTTTAATATGGCCATAAGTAATGCCGCTACCCTATCTACTTGTAAATAATCTGTATACAAGTGATTCGAAGAACCTTGCAATATACATGGAAGGTCACATTATCCATTAATGAAAACATTAGCAGACCAAGTATTGAAGTATTGAAGTATTGATTTTGGATTCGAATACAAAGAATACAGCCCATTAGATTGAAAACACAAGCAGATCGGGCGGTATTTCGGTAAAAATTAGGAACAAAAATGGAATTTATTGTTAAAAGTAGTGAAATATTCTGGTCTTCCCCATTTAAGATTTCCAAAAAAATTTTTTACAAAAATAAATGATGAAAAGCTACTTTTTATTATATAATATTCTTAATAAACTAAATGACTTCATGCTCAAACCATATGACTTGTAGTATCTCTTGAATCAATAAATTTTTTTTCAAATACAATTTTATATTTGACATTTCCCAGCATCCTCGAAAGACTTTATTAATTTGACTTTAGAAGAAGCAATTTTATAAGAAAATAGATTTCTGAAGAAATATGGAAGAAAATTGCTTCTAAAATTTTATTTTTCATCGGCTTAATTGAGTTTTCAGGAAGCGTATTCAATGCAATAAAATTTCACTTCATCACATATACAGCGTATACAGCAGATGCAATTTAGAGAGAAAAGAACACACTTTGCTAAGTTCTTTCAAAATTTTCATTATTTAGCATTGAAAATTTAATCAGAAAACTTTTTTGAAGACAGCTCTGGCAGAAAGTTTAGTGGACAACTGAGAAGAATAAATCTGTACGAATAATTCTAGTTAGAATTTCTAGGTTTTAGGGATAATTGAGTTTAAGGGGAAATCTTGAGTGACCATAATAACTAATCGAATCCTTGAGAACAATTCCTTATTATTATAATACCGAGAACAATAGGAAAGTTTTGCAAGAGGAGAAATAATCCGTTGGGGTGCTGTAGAGAGATGTTCACATGGAAGAACTCTCCTTTATCAAAAGAGTCGTGTTTAAATTGGATTGAGGTTCTTGGGGGATTTTGGTCTGATTTGTTGTTTTCTTCTTCAGTACTGCAAATGCACATTTGCAATTAAGATAATAATGCATTGTTTGCTACCTCAATAATAAACATTCCCCTTGAGATTTATTTGGAAGAGTAGAGAGTATTTCAGAAAGATAAAACAGAAAGATACTAAATCCCAATGCCTGGTAATACACAAATTCTAAATTGGTTCAAAGTCTTGCTCAAAGTCCCTTTTGACAGTCTCAAGGCATCAAAATGGAATATCTTGTTAAACTTTGGGTCATGTCAAATATACATGAATTTAATTGCTTTTATTGTTTTGTGATGAACTAAAATAATCCCAAAGAGCTGTGCTTTGCAGTTCTTTAATTAGTGCTTTATTGTGAGTATTGCTCCTTGACAAAGCCATTTCATTAACTTATATTGGATATCCAGCTGACCTTGGAAGAAAAACTATGGAAAGGGCAAGTAAGGAATTTTCTTTAAGCAGGTAACTTCTCAAAATCGAAATAAAATGGAATTTAATAAAACCATTTATATGATAAGTAATTAATATATAATATTATTTTATTTGTTTTTTTTTTACAAGCCAGAGTGTGTGCGAAGCTTGAAAACCTTCCCCTACTTGCTGTAAGCTTTCATATTCTACCTACAAATTTCTCTTTAATCTCTCAAAATTCTCATTTGTTTGTTATATGCCAAATTTCAAGGAAAATTAGATTAATTTTATCGGCATTGATTCTTGACGTCTGTGGCAAGATGAAAATCATGTACTAAAAACTTTCATTATTGCCAAGGCAAAATCAAAGATTAAACCGCAGAACTTCATCATTCGGGAAGCTTTTTGGGTATATGCTATGAGTTAGTAAAACTTGTATCCCCTTTTTGGGGCAAATTTGCGTCTTTTCGATTTGGATTCTTCATCAACCAGATTCCAACTTTAGAGCTAAAAGGCATAATTAGCAAAGAGTTTAGAGTTTAGGATATGAGGCAATTTCAATCTATTTAAGATTCATTTTGTACACAAATTCTGATGCATATCATTAACATTACATACATATTATCCATATTATAGAAGTTTGCTGAGGGAAGAAAAGGAGAAAATGTTGCGTTTGATATTAATCAAATTAACCATGGATATGTTCTATCCCTGAATAATATAGAGATTTAGACTTATAAACTGAATACAGTATTTTAATTTCATTTAAAAGAACTTTTGAACTAAAAATAAAGAATGAAGAATTTTATTTAATTATTCAGACAAATTAATAAATTAGACAGTAATCAAACCTGGATTTCTCATGCTTTAATAGTCATTAAAAAAAAGTCTACAAACTTTAATAAGGTGCCATACTCTTCTAGAATTACTTCGTACATATACTTCTGGTATATCCATGTTTTTGAAAGTTTTTAGCAGGGTGGCTTCCAATACATTTTAAACTGTCAACTAGAAATTGACCATAAAAATCCAATGGGAAGCTCACGGGTGACTTTCTAGCCCCGCATTTAGTTATAATAATAATAATAATGGTACCAACATTTCCACAGAGGAACTTAGGCCTTCCCGCAAGGGAATTTCTAAACATCCATTATTATTTTTTCTTATACAGGGATAGGGTTGTCAGTCCTATGCTCCCTGGAATCAAGTGCAGTATGGTAAAGTGGTACAATTTGGACAATAATGGTACAAGTTGGACAGGACTTTTTTTCTTGATAAATTTAGTACTTCATTTTTATTTGTATATTTTTAATGCTTTAGTTTTATAATTTGGTTCCTTGTGCTTAAAAACAAATTTTGTACTGTATTTATCAAGAAAAAGCCATGTCCAACTTGTACTGGCGAATTGTCCAACTTGTAACACTATGTCCAACTTATATCACTTAACCCTAAGGCTCACTGGATGCAATTCGAACACCTTTAAGGCTAGAAAAATTCATGGTGACCTAAAGGGGATTAGAACCCGGGACACTTGCATCATAGAGCAAGTAGCGCTTTTAGTAAGCTTTTCCTTAATTTAAGGACATAAGGATGGTCTAAAAATCATCCCAAAGTGGTCGAGTTAAAGAGAAAACTATGTAAAATAAGGCTGAAAATATTTTCAATCAATAATTTTTATCAAAATTCGGCAAATAATTTAGAAAATCTACTAAATATTTTCCATATTCGTTATTAATTTTCAATAAATAATCGCAATTCCAAAATATTTCCAACGATTTTCTATTCATTCCTAGTCTTTTAGCTATATTCCGAATATTTCCAAAATATTCTATTGCTCTGTATTAGCTATCGAAATGCCCCTTGGGGATATCTTTGCAAGAACTTTAAGTACATTTAAATTTAATTTACTGTTAATTGTCACTTAATATGCTATAGAATATCTTGTTGGGACATGGGCTATTAGTAGAAGAGGGTATGCTATTCCAGTCTATTTAAGTCATTACAATTCTTCGGGTCAGGCAATCTTATCGGCAACGGTAGGACAAGTATGAAAATAATTCCATTAGACTGTTCATTAATAGTGCTGAGTTGGTGTCTAATTTTATGCCATATTAATTAACTTCAGTACTAATGAATTTTATCACAGACACTGAAGATTATTTCACGCAAATAATTGCAGAGTTTTCTTGATCATGTGCAATCCTAAATACATATTTCAATTTAAATATCGAATTATTATATCAGGACCAAATTCTGTATCGCAATTTTTCTTTTGAAATGTAAGTTTGAAACTTGTAGGGGCAAGTGCGGCACTTTTGAACTGGGGTATCTTTGAAATTGGACAATTAGCTGCGATTCTTTAAATCTCTCCTATTTTCAGGTATTGAGGCTTGTCACAATGTAATGTACCTTCACAATTAGGTTTAAAGTTAAATTATATATCGGTCAGACCCTGTTTCGTTTAAAATAGAAGAAGAATTTTAAATTTTAAAGCTTGTGCTATTCGAAAGTGGCTCACTTTCCTCTAAAGTGGAATAATTTGGAATCGGATCTAAAATTGAATCTTTTGATTGCCCAACAGGTAAAGATGGGCAAGGGAAAAAGAAACACAAAGAAACACTATTCAAAGTATTACTTGTACTTGTACTTTTCATGGTTTTATTTTTCTCTTTTATCAACTAAAACTGTAAGAAATTCTTCAAATTCTTATAAAAAACAATTTAAGCGGGGGGCTTTTAATTCTAAAACTCCCTTTTTGAATTAAAAGTCCCCTACTGAGCTATAGCCCGGTCTAATTGCTTGTATCTAGGCGCATAAAATCACCTTCTTTCAAATCTCAGTTTGTTTACGTTCGAAGTTCGAATATTCTTAATTTTAAGGGATTTTAAATAAGTTAAGGCAAATAAAATATTGAAAGTGAATTGAAGTATCGCATGACTGAAGTTCGAAAATAGAAAATCTGTCAAACTTTCCAAAATCCCAAAAACCAAAACCCTGAAAGCCAAACTCCCGAAGAACCAAAATCCCGAATACCAAAATACCGAAAAGCTAAAATCTGAAATGATCAAAATCTCAAATGGCACAAAATGATATGGATGACAATCCTCTCGTTAACTAATAACCTTCCCGATTTGAAAGCTTTATCCGGTTGAGGGTTTTCCTAAACCGATTCGAAGGTATATCAGAGAAAACTTAAAAAACAGACTTAACACAAAAGTGAGCAAGTTCATCGAAAGGATATTTATTTCAATGAAATTTCAATTAAAACGTTCTGTCATCCTAAATTCCAAAAACGCTCACTTTTTGCAACAAATGTTTACATGCTGTTGCTGACTAGAATGGTAGAACAATCAGCGCCATCAGCGCTAAAGCGGTGAGTACGCGAACTTACACTTTAGGAACTAGTGATTCCCAGCCGACAAATTTAACCCAAATAGAGACAGGCAAAATTCTTGCCTCGACCCAGGCTTGAACTGGGGGCCTGTTACTGTTTACGCGAATGCTCTACCAACAGAGCTATGGGGGTAATCGCTCTGATTGTCTTTGCCACTGATCTCAACCAATTGCCATGTGCACTTTAACTCCTTTTCGACCCACTACGAGCCTTTAGAAACGGTATCATGCGTACAATTGAACCAGAATCCCATGTTTTCCATAGAGAATTAATTTATTGTGAAAGTGATTGACCAGACTTCTGTTCGCTTTGGCTTTTGTGTAAGCCCTAATGGGGCTCACTGAAATAATAATGTAACTTATTAAGGGAAAATGGGGAACCGAAGGTGCCACCCATAATTCAACTTCCTCGGAGTGAACTGTCCACGGCTACTGATGCTCACTCACTGAAGTACTGATGTTAGTTGCCATAAGCAACAAGAGCACCCGCCCAGGGATGGTGTGTTGGGTGTGTCATAGGAATGGAGGATTAATATTGGTAGATTTGGCCGTCGACTGGGTCAACAACTGTCAAGTGGGCCATACGCTCTACATTTGTAATTTTTCTATTCGGCTTGGCCTATTCTGGATTTTGTGTTTTGTAGAATTTGTCTTTGAGACGATCATTGTATTGTTTTCTTTTTTTGGGGACCCACTTGGGATTTTGGATATCCGAAATTTCCACCCATATTCGGAAAGCCATATTTATGGCTTTCCGGATTTTGTATTTTTCAGGATTTTGTCGTTGGAGATTTAGTGTTTCGGGATTTTTACCGGGACCAGGGGAAACATATAGAAGATATTGTGCATAGAAATTTTATCTCAGGAAAGAATTACTAACGAAACTTATGCCCTAGACACACTTACAACCTAAGCCGAGAGACGACTTAGTGGAAAATGATGGAAATGAAGTTTAACCATTATTTCAAATATAATTACGCTAAGCCGTGTCTCAGCTAATCCTCAGGTCTGTCAAGCCCCTTACCGAGATTTGCAAGCGCATATTATAGTGGGGTGCATTTCGAAATTCCGCCGTATAGAAGACACTTTACATTCCGATTCTAACCTTTCCCATGTACCCTATAATACACTGATAATTCTGATAATTTACAAAAGATCTCAGAATTAAAGTGGTGTCTAAATGTTTTTATCTGAAATTCTGCGTTGTTTGGTATTCCCATTATTACTCAATAAAAAAATTCTGAATTATTTAATTCCATTGCTCTTTTACTCAATTTTATACTTTTTTTTTCAATTTGTTCTTCAGTATTAGGTGAGATTCTCAACAATCTCACCTAATACCTAATCACTTTCTAATGATTTTTCTTTCTCAATGAAATTTTGAAATTTAGGCATAAACAGTGAGATCAAGGGTTGAATATCTTTTCGGATTAACCTTTCAAAAACTCTCAAACTAACTAATTGCAAAACTTCTGAGACTCTTTACTACCCTCATTTTGCTGGAGAATTACCAAATGTTACTTTAAATTTCATAAGCTCTATAATTAATATTCATGAAATTTTAAGCAATTGGGAGTATAAATTAGAAAATTGACGTTCCATCTCGTAACTTTAAGCATCTCAAGTATCATAATGCAAAGTTATGGAGGGCAGAAATGCACTCAAGGGAAATTGGCATTTAACAGTATGGTTATTCATGTGACACCCCCTTCAGAACATCTAAAATTCTCGTATCACAATTCAATTGTTGTGCAATGAAATGCCTATATGAAATTCTTTTTTGCGTGGGCCAATATTGAAGCAACTGAAAATGGCTTTGCTTAATTTCTGCCCTCGGCATTGATGCCCAAAAGTTGGTTTGGAAGGGACCAGAGAGATTGGGATTCTTTTGAGAGGGTGTCCATAATCAAATTCCAGACTTCAATTCAGTTTTTGATGAGGTTTTCACTCATCACTCCATTGAAGACAAGCTGCATTTAGGGCGATGTCACACCCTTGGTAATCTGAGAGGAAACGAGAGTCGCACTGGAGGGAGTCAATATTAGTAATCGACGTATCCGAGCATACCAAAGAGATACTCTCGGTAATGGTTAATTTTTCGTTTAATTGAGAATATCTGCAATTTCTCCCTTCTCGTCAGATAACTTTGCACTGTACAGTAGTATTTCAGGATTTCTCTGAATATAGCATTGACATAAGCACGTATTTTTAATAAAAACTTTTATATAAAGGTATTAAATCAGAAGAGAAAACAAATAAGTTATTTGTTTTTATTTTGTTCTACTTCCCGTTTAATTTATTAGTTGCATCAGTTTAATTATCGTCTTTATTCATAGAATTTCATTTGACTTGTTCTCTAGAACGACTTGAAAAGAATTTTTATGATTTCCATTTTTCTTTTTTATTTTTATTTTAATATTTTTTTTTTATTTTCAAATTCTGGTTAGAAGATAGTAGGTGGAAAACAATTAAACAGCTCGTAAAAACAATTACACTTGTACAGAAATCGGTCTGGTAAAATAGAAAAATTCGGTTTTCGAAATTTCAATGTCGAAAATTTTAGAATTAACCCTCTAACGATGTTTTCTTTAATATCCAAGAAAAGTAGTTAAATAATTTTGTCTAGGGTAATTAATGGTCCACTGAACTCAAAAATACCGTCCAATCTTCGTTATCTCTTTCTGTTTGGGCGCCAAAGGTGAGAAAAAGTAAAGACCGCCTCCAGGCGGTTATATCGGTTTAAGGCATACAAAAGACTGAAATTTTTTTATTGAAAAATAGTGAACAAATAGTAAAATAAATGATTTTTAAACGTTTTTTATGGATGAATGTTGTATGATTATCTAAGAAATGATAATTTTTAGGCAAAAACGTTTATATTTTTTTATAATTAGACGTTAATGAAGCTCAAGGTGTTTCAATAAGACTGATTTTTACCGAATAGGTCACAGATCAGCTATTAAAACGTCACCTTCTTGTATAATTTGTACCACCAGTTTCGCAGCATCCCCAGGACATTTTTGTTTTGAGTACATCGTCCACCACTTCCATCTAATTCGGGGACACCCCCTCCTTCTCTACCCTTATGGATTTCGATCATACAATTTCCTAGGCATTCTCTCCTATGACATACGGCAAATGTGACCGAGCCAGCTCAATCTTCTCGGCCGAATAGAGGCCACAATATCGGCCTCTCCATAAAGGTCCTCCAGTTTGTGCTTCATCCTTGTTCGGAATTCTCTTGTAATTTCCTCATGGACAGGCCAGTAGATTCGTCGTAGGACCCGTCTCTCAAATATCAGCAGCTTTCTCTCCTCTGTGCGGGACAACCTTGGGGCCAACGGTACTGTTTCCAGACCATACATTATGATTGGCTTCAGTATGGTTCTGTATATTCTGATCTTTGTGGACCGCGAGATATTCCTTTATCGAAATATCGACGATAGTGCAAAATAACTTCTACTCTCCGACGTGAGTCTCTCATTAACCTATATTCCGACTTCATTACCCGTTATCAGTACCGATCAGAAGTATTTGAAGCGGTGGCAGCCAAAATCCCGAAAGTAAAAATCCCGAATTTTCAAAATCCTGAAAGAGATGAAATTATATGGAGGAAAATGTTTAGAATAATTTCCTAAGACACAGAAGATTTCCCTTGCCTCCAGAAAGCGCGGGTGCAATCGTGGGAGTAGCTATGACACTTTTAAGAATTCGGGATTTTGACTTTCGGGATTTTGGCGTTTGGGATTTTGGCTTTCGGGATTTAGGCGTTCGGGATTTTGACCGGGACCCATTTGAAGTCATTGACAACCTTAATATTCCACTCGTCCAAAGTGACATTCTGACGGAATCTAGATGTTGTGTCGCCAGTTACCATGTACTTTGTTTTGGTTTAGTTAACCTTTGTAGGCCATGAAGATGGCCTACCCCCGTGTGTTATGATGGGACAACATCATGGTATGCGAGATTAGGGTTCGACACCCCTGGACTTTAGCGGCGATCGCTAATAGAGAGAGTGTACTAATTAAGAGATAGATAGATAGGGATAGATAGATAAAGGTGACCCGCCTTGTCCTTTCACATCGATAACTGTGGTTGGAATCAATTGCGTTTAGACGCTACTATCCCGCAAAAGGCCTTAACTTCCCGTCTTTGCTGTAGCGCCTATATTCCGACCTCACTTCTCTACAAACTGCCGTCGCGCTCCTTGATCCAGTGTCCTACGCCGAGCTTCCACTGTTTTGTTAAATGCGACCACATACTCTTCATCGAATCATAGTTTCCTGTTGCGAGCCGGGATGAGGAGGTTGTTGGTGTTAACGGCCTCGAGGATTGAATACCTTATGTCCTCTCACTCATCGTCTACGCTGTCCTGCTGCAAGTTCTGCGATTTGCTGTTGCAGTATACGGCAGTCGGTGTTCCATTTCGGGATGGCTATTGCCTTCCTCTCACGGTTAAGTGGGATTCTATAACCATCGCGACCACAAGTAAATGTCGGTATCGCCATACACCCCTTTCTGTGATTTTACTCCTAGAATTGAAGACCTGCGCCTGTTGGCCCCTAGCACATGGTCAATGTGGTTGAGGGTTACTTGATCATTCGAACACCAAGTGGCCTTATGGGTGTTCTTCCGAGGGAAAATCGTATTGACGATGGTCATTTCTCTTTCCATGGCAAAACTCACCATCCGCAGCCCATTGTAGCAACTTAACCGATAAATTGAAAATTAGTTCTACAACGAAGCTGTAAGCATCTTAATACGGGTTTCATTAGGACTTTTCCATATGGTTTAATTGATCTAATTCCGTATCAAAAAATTTCTTTTTGAAAAAAATTAGATAACGATTAAGCCTCTTTTTCTGCTATCACTTAATAATATTGTTTTTTTTTCTAGTTTATTCTTTTACAGGCAAAATCTTTAAATTTTATTTTTAAATCTTACCTCTTATTTATCTTACTAGCTTATTTGCTGTAACTCTATTCGCCAGAGTGAAAAACATGCATTTTGGTGGGATTAAAAGCTCGAGAAAGAAAGAAGAAAAGAACGTGTTTAAATCCCTTTTAAATGATTTTTTTCTATGTAGAATTCCTTTCCGTCGATTGGGTGTCATTTCCTTTGAAAAATTTCAAACAAACTGGATTCAACAGCAGAAAAATCTCACACAATTGGTCATTTTGGAGAAGCAAATGCAATCCGTAGAACAATAAAATTAATTACACTCGAGTAAATTTGCAATTAATTCGTGGAGCACAAAAACATCCAAAAGCTAAACGCTTGGATAGTTTTCCATCCATCTCCAGTTTCCATGGCATTTCTCCAATTGTCCATCTGCTGGGAATCACTGATGATTCCCTCATTCCGCGGAAATGCCTGGGATTGCACTTTAGTGGCCAGTTGAGCCATTCTCCTCCGTGGCTTTTCCAAAAATACCAAAATGATTTTTCCTTTTGCTTCCCGCCAGCAAAATCATTCCCAGCTGGTGCGCTTCACTTGACCCAGGGAATTTTCAATCGGAAACCAATAATGCATTTGCGCGTAGATCAATGCACAAAAGTTGATCCCTCTTTCTCTCTCCTAATTACTTTAATTAAAAGCCATCACATAGAGAGAATACTCAACACGTTCCAGCGCATCAGGAAGCATATTTTACTGTCCATAGCTCAGCTATGTTTGTCGTATCCACTCAATTTTGCAAATCATTTGAATGATAATTCAACTGACCATCCATCAATTTCAATTGCATTCATTCATGCTTCATTGACCCGTATGATTTGTGTTGACATTTGTCATTTGAACATTTTTTTCTACTGTTTTGTTTCAATGAAATTTATTAATATTTGCCATTCATTCAAGATGTCTCTTTTTAACATTCTGTATTCGAAATTTCAATTTGGATCCGAAATTAATATTGATTATCAACATTTGCGATTTTTATTTTACACAAAGAAAACAGTATAACAAGGCTAGTTAGCCACATTTCAAACAGATAAAATTTTGGCCAATTGTACAATTTTGTAGCTAGTTTAAAATTTATTAATTATGTTAAAAACGCTCTTTCCTAAAACCCAGATAAGTATGTACAGTACACTTTACACTCTTCCTTTGCATACATTCAGCCTATATCAGCTTTTTGTAAGTGAGATTCTTATCGTCAGAAAACTCAAATTGTATGCAAATTTTAAATTAAATTTCTAAAATGAATACAAACTTTAAATTTAAACCAAAATTAGGATTTGAGTTTAGTTCTTACTGCTCGAACTTAGGATAAGTAGTCATACAATCAAGTTTTTTTTTAACATATCACTGGCCTGGAAAACAAACGGTAAGATGCGACTTCTCGTTTTCGGTGGAAATTATCTCCATTATTTCTATTTTAAATGAGATTCTTTACAATATTTTGTAGTAACAGGTGAAATCCGACCTCGTCAATTCGTGCCGAAATTTTGGATCTACATGTTTTGACACTCATAGATCACGAATATCATATCGCTCCTTGGAAATTACAAGGGACCAACTCACTTTTTGGCGATTTTGAGATTTTAATGCACTCAAACAGAGAATTTAATAAAATTTCAGATGATATGAGTCAATAAATTTCGTTATTAGAAAAGTTTTTCAAAATTTTACTGTTTATGATTGCTTGCGCGGTTTTGTTTGAAGTCAAGGGGAACAAAATAGATTTATCGTTCAAATTTTTGTGAAACAAGGGATTAACTCAAGCAAGTTGATCCCGTGTCATTCTAATTTCATGAAAATTTGCGCATTATTTAGAATGACAAAAAGTTAACTCATAAAAAAACATCTTTTTAAAGGTAAAAATATATATGTTTCAATGTTTATAATAATGCTCATACAAATAGAAAAGAATTAAATTGTTTTTATTAAAATACTTAATTGAGATACTTATTTACACAAAGTTAATTCTTTCATGCTGTCTCCTGAAAAATGGCTCAGATTGAGTTGGCCCCTTGTAATTTCCAAGGAGCGATATATGCTAAAAATCGATTTTCGTGGACACCCCGTCTGTCCTGTACGTCTCGTCCATTCCCGTCCGTTCCATCCATACCGTTGGTTCCATCCGGCCCCGTCCGTCCCGTCCGTCCTGCACGATCCGTTTGTTCAGCCCGTCACATTCGTCCCATCTGTCCCGTTCGTCGCGTTCGTCTCCGTCCGTCCCGTTCGCCCTGTCGGTCCCTTTCGTCCCGTCCGACCCGTCCCTGCCGTCCATCACGACCACCCCGGCCGTTCTGTCCGTCCCACCCGACCCATCCGTTTTACTTACAACATCAATTAAGGCTACCAGTTGATAGGAAATTTTTTTTTTATTGATCGACGATTTGATATTTTTGAATACATAGATGAGTGTATTTCGGATCTTTGAGCATTTGATTTTGGTCAAAATAGGCCTCAAGGCCAAAGACCTTGGTAAGGGGGGTAGGTAAGAGGGGAAACAAAAAAAAATCAATAAAGGCAATTTTGAACTGAATATCTATACGGATCCCGGTTAAAATCCTGAGAGCCAAAATCACGAAAGTCAAAATCCTGAAAGCCAAAATCCCAAACGCCGAATCCCGAAAGCCAAAATCCTGATTTCTTGAAAGTGTCATGCCTACTCATATCCTCGGTTCTATTTAACCACAGCGAACCCACGCCATTTTTTAGAAACGTCATAGACTAGACTACAACATTCTAAAATTTTATTAACTTGCACAATGCCGTTTTTGAGAAAAATGAGTTTGAATTTTGACGCGATTGCAGCGTCACATGTGGTTACTTTTTGAACTTCCATCTGAAAGTGCTCATCGAGACGAAACTAAAAACCCAAAATTTATGTCAAAATGTTAATTAGAACCGGAGATAGAGGCCGGTAAATTTTTGAACTTTGAGCCTTTATAGCTCGGGTCAGGGGTTATAGATCGATTTAAGTTTTTTATTGTTTGATAGGTATAATCTACGGCTACAACATACTAAAATTTCAGACTGGTTATCTAGTTCGGAAGGTTGAAGACATCCCCGCTTAGAAAGTCTAGGGATATTGTGCTTCGAAGAAACGAGGTCGCTCAAACTTCCTGTGGTTCGATCTGATGTCTAGGCTCGAGTGGAGATGGGTCCTGAATCAGGCCAAGACCAGCAATTTGATTTTACAGCCAATTAAATAAGTAAGGAGTACGAAATACGTTTTGGCAACGCAATCAGACAACGATTAAGAATCTTACATGTTTTATTGGTTAAAGCGGTTAAAGCATTGTGGCAGAAATTTTTGAAATTTTCCCAAACTAAATGTCAGAGAAATCGACTATTTGACCAAGCACCTCATGAAAACCCTATTAATTCACTATCAGTCGCCTTTTCCCGTGATATTGTCATAACAGAGCTTCATGTAGACTATCAGTCTTAAAGAAGAGCACGCCATAAAGTCTTTCTGATACCAGTCTTCTTAATATACTTTCCTTTTTTTTTTGGTGAGAAGATGTAGTAGAAGGAGCAAGTTAAAAGCTTGCCATAAATTTTAATGGATTTCTCTTCTCTGGCTCATTTCTTTTGGATGTTTCAACATCAGCTAAAGTCCAGGAAAGTGGTATCAGAGGAGAAAAACAATCAATAAAACTTACATAAATTCACTGGGAAACTAATTAGTCCTCTCACCAAATGCGTGTCCCTCCATCTAACTCTCCTGCTGATGCAATTTATTTTCTCACAGAATAGAAGACACTCTGAGGACCAAAGTTCTTTCGATGTGCTCCCTATTTTTGGCAATTAAAACACAAAATCACCTTATACTGTTAAATCTGGCGTAAGTAATAATTGAGTGGTGCAATTTATTAACACTCACAGTTCCTCTTGTGTTACACGTGTGCTCATCAAATTGAAATTTGTAAAGTTTCTATTTCCAAATGCTTTTCGCACTGCCAGGAAATTGGGGGAAAATTTTGAGATTGAATGGAAGGAGATGTCTCATACGTTGAGAACTCAATTTTAAGTCCTTTTCTTTGTGGTGTTGTAATTTTATTTACAACACTGATTTTACCACATAGAGTTTCTAACAAATTTTCACCATAGTTCATGGGAACTTTTAGCATCAAATGTAAGTTTGAAAGTAGTCCCTGAAGGAATTTTCATTGTTCCAAAATCTTTATGTCATGTTCAACAGGATGTGTTTTATCATTGTTTTATTAGAAAATGTATAGAAAAGGCAGCAATGTTGTAAGTGCTACTCTTGCTCTAATTACTGCTTTTTAACTGCTGATAGCATTTAAATTCCATTAATAGAAAATAGATAAATGGACAGATAGATAGATTTATTCAGGGATTCATGCTCCTTTTGGAGTGCAACAAATTGGGTCTATACAATACATTTTTCATATAAAAAAAATGCAGAGTCAAATTTAAATATAGAATTAAGTAGAGGAAGGCTTTGATGGTCCGCACATACGCTACCTTCAAACACTTCGTATTTCTTCCGTAAAAAAATATTGCCCGGAAGGAAGAGACTGTTTTGTGTAAATTTTGGCCAGTTCTCCCCCTGAACCTCAATCTCTGTGCTGAATCTTCATTCCTGTAGCTATAGGGGTAGAAGAATGTGCACAGCACTCTTAGAAAAAAGTAGTTCGTACAAGCTCATATGCAGTTATTAGAACTATAAAATATAGTAAATATAGACCCAACTATATATTTAGTTTGGGTAACTAAATGAAATAGTTGACCACAGTTAGTTAAAGTATCCTTTTCATTTAGTTATCACAACTAAATCAAAATAGTAATGGGTACTATAACATATTAGTTCCAATTACTAAATAAATGGGGTTGATACCCATCTTATTGGCTGTAATAACTATATCATATTAGTTGTGGTTACTATATAGCATTCATTGTGATGCATATTTCTTATTAGTTGCTTAAAATTCGAAAGAGCTTCAACGCATTACTAAAATAAAAATCACTCTTTACTATTGGAAAAGTAGTCATAACTTTATGAAAATATAGGCCCATCTATTTACATTGGTTGTGAGAACTAAAAGGAATTAGTGACCAATATTAGTTGGGATAATGATTTCATTTAATTAACACAAGCAAATATAATTGTATGAAAGCATTATGAAATAATTGCCGCAACTTATCCACGTAAATATTGTCTTATATTCTCACTACTAATAAATTTATTATGAGTATAATGTTTTAAGAATATAAGAACTATTTTAAATAGATTTGATAATAATCGCCCGAACAACTAATTTTCATTAGTAATCACGTCTAAACTTTTCTAAGAGTGTGGTACGCATTCAAAAACGGTTTTGTTCACATCCGGCTGCATAGAGTAATGGTAGAACTTCTGCGATCTTCTCGCTTGCAGTATCACTTTTTAGCTTAAAAAACTTATTAATTTGTGTAAATTTAAGGATATTTGGACTGCTCAAGAAAGCATTCACCAGATTTACCGTTTCCAGAATTAAATTCCTATGGAATCAAGCAAAAAAAGTGGTTTTTATTGTTATGAAAATATTTCTTAGAAAAGTTCCAAAAAAACTGATATTGAAACGTTTTATTCCTTTTAAAAACGGTTTAATCAAGTAGATTAGAGTTCTCTTTAAACAATGATGTGCAACTTTTAGTGTTCGATGCAAAATAAACGGTGAAAACGGGGTGCTCAATGATGGCGTAAATCGTGTACGAAGATGGAAACTTGATTGATACTTCGCACAAAACGCCACTAAATTTTTATTTTCCTCTTCTAGAAAATCTGAGGATTTCCTGGAATTTTGTGAGGTGGGATTATGAACCATGTAAGTAAGAGATTTTTTTTGGCATAGCTAGGAAATCAATACAGTTACCAAGGTAGTTAGAAAAAATCACTGAACTTGAACATCATTTTTGCGTGCGAAACATCAAAGCCTTCCGCTACTTGCGACAGAAAAGAAATCAAACTTTAATTGTAAAATTTTAAGGAAATCCGCGAATCGTTTATTTAAAATTTACAACAAAATTTTGTATGAAAATTAGACATTGTAATTTACAAGCTTTTAACCCTTTAATGACGAGAGGGTCAAAAAATGGCGCTCAAAAAAAATCATCTTTTTCTGACTATTTTTTTTTAGAGCAAAACATGGCTTTAAATGGCTGTAGAAGAAATTTCATTTTTGGGTCGCCGGTGACCCAATCGTCTTTGAAGGGTTATAACACCGTTCTCTTGGAGAATTTAACGCTCCAGAAATTTTCAAATTCATTTTCCTCTATTTTAGAGGATAACTTGTTTCTTAAACCGTATTATAAAAATAAATTCTTTAGAAAACAGATTATCTTTAAATTTATAACATTTTAATTCTCTTTATTACGAATATTTTGAGCATTTGAAACATTTTGATAAAGGTACCACCCAGTAATACTGTATTTGAGGGAGTTCTAAAATTTTTAATTTATAGCGCCTGTATCTACGCAATTTTTTACTTAGAGCGGCAGGAAACTTAGGTTCTGAAAAGGCCTTGATATCAGCTGCAACATACTAAAATTTAAACCCATTCGGATGAGTTTTAGATTTTGACAGTTATTCAAAATGCTGGACAAAAACGTCAAATTAAGCTGACGACCACGCCATCTTGTAGATCTCGATCATTATACTTTAAGTTCTCAGTTCTCTTTTGAGGTCTTCCTTCTCTGAAAAGATCATTATACACCATTATATGACGTAATTTATAAATTTCTAAGAAAAAAATAGAAAAAAAGTATTTCAATGAAAAAATGTAACAAAATCGAAGTAGATTATTCTAGGCAGATAAATTTAGAATTGATTTGGATAATTTACTACTCTGCATCCGTTTTTGGAAATAGGTATTCAAATAACTTTGCGTCGTAGTCAATTGTTGGCAAAATATAAATATTTTGAATTTTAATAATTTTAAGACCATTATGCCCAACTTTTGTTTGTAAATATATTTTCAAAATTTCCTATGAGAGTGAGTAAGATGACTAGATCTAGGTCTCACTCACTCCCATAGAAATGTCAAAAACAGGGGCATGACGTTTCTTATGTTTCCCATATGTTTCTAGCGTTCCGAAAAAACTTTTGAGTTTTTTCAAATACAAAATAAAAGCCAATTTAATATAGAATAGGCAACCGAAAACCCCAAATTGGCAACCTACATAGTTTCTGAGATATCTTGTGAAATTTGTACGAAAACAGGAAAAATTTACACTAAAACTGGTCGCATTTTTTAGAGCTAATGTCACTCCCCTGGTCAAAAACATGTTTACAAAACAAATGTTATTGTGCGTTGGGCATTAATAAGTCCTAGAATTGAAGGAAAGCCTGCGGACAACAGGGG
Organism: Phlebotomus papatasi; assembly: GCF_024763615.1. Classification (NCBI taxonomy): domain Eukaryota; kingdom Metazoa; phylum Arthropoda; class Insecta; order Diptera; family Psychodidae; genus Phlebotomus; species Phlebotomus papatasi. The sequence continues at coordinate 12,927,399 of NC_077223.1, forward strand.
GCAAAGTCACCCCAGGGGACGAAGTAACCCGTACTTACGGTAAGTTATCTGTACTTAAGCACATAAATAGCGAAAGAATGCATCAAATTGCTCTATTTTTAAGAAAATGTCTCATAATCATACGTTAGAACAAGGGAAAATTGTTGTACTTTTTAAGAAAAGACTGATCTTGAGATCTTGAGATCTAATGAACATATTTTATTATTTTTTTAAGTAAAGAGTTTCCATAAATTATTTACAGCAGTTCTTGAATTTCAGTAAAAATAGTTAATTTATTCGATTAATATTAAATTATCATTCATATTATTTGTAAATTTATATATCTAATTTAATTACTACTTATATTTATACTTTTTTTTTAATAATACCACATACATAGTTCTTAAACGTATATCACAAGGTTCGAAAACTCCAGAGGAATTTGCACGTGTATTATTTGGGGAAAGCTGGTATTCTTTTTCCTATACAAATAAAATCAACTTATTTAAAAATAAAATAAATGATCGATTGATCTTTCACTATCATCCTAATCCGATACTTTTACGGAAACCTGTGTAGTTCAGTCTGAGATGAGATGAGAGCTAAATCACTTAACTTGCTTGCAGTTTGCAATTAATCATTTGTCACTTCTGAAACTTTGAGTTAAAACTTCTTCAAATTTATGGTTTATTCATATGGCATAATTGCCATTACTTCTACAAAGGAGAAATTTAATACTTGGGTTAAGCAAGATCACTGAGAGAAAAACGGGGGTGCAATTAACAGTTTTTCCTCATAACTTTAACACTTTTTAGGTTTAAAAGTATGTATATCAAGAGTTTTTAATGTTAATTTTACATCTTTTTAAGGGTAAAATTGATATGAAAAAGGGTAACTTTAACCCCTAATACACCTAAAAAGCATAATATTTACACCAATTTCGGATCAACACTGCAGAGTAAAATAAAGATTTCCAGAATATTATTTTAACTTTTTCGGATTTCTCTCAGTGATCACTTAATTTGCTTGTTGTTTAGAAATTCGGAACTTTAGAAAATTGGGCTAAATTTTTAGTCTAAATGACTGCTTTATAATGTATGCTTCAATGTGATCATATTAAAGGCTTCAGTCAAACTTCCGGGAACTCCTTTTGCGGCACTAGTCAAAACCCTTGGTATCACTACACCGAGACCTCGAAGGCCATCAAGAACTTCCTTTAGGGTTTTCCGTAGATCTCTTGAAACTTCATCCTGATTACTTAAAACACCCACAATCTGTCCGACGGAATTGAGTAAAATGGTAATGGAATTTTCCTGAAGATCGTTCATAGTTATGCACATGATACCAGCAGCGGTTACATAGGCTGTTAGTGTGTTTCCAGCAGGATCTTTAAGTTTATTTATAAATCCAGCAATTGTGAAACTCAGATGATTAGCTAAGTTGAACATATCTGTGGTGACTTTAATCAAAGCTCCATTGAGCATTCCAGCACCTTCGACTTCGGAGGCAGTTTCGGAATCATCAAAAATGGTCTCCGAATTAAAAGGGAGTACATCGTCATCCACGTCTAACTCAGTTTCATCAAGATCGTTATCAACTTCAAGAATGTCATCGAAGTTGGAAAATGGATCAGATTCACATCCTTAAGAATAATTTAGAATCAGTAAGGCTGAGGTACTAAACGAAGGGTATTTGAATCTTACCTAGAGTGGCGCAAACCGCCATGGCAAGCACTACAAGAGTCGCGATCAAAATACGCATTTCGACTAACTTTTGTCTACTAATTCGATTTCCAATACTCCCAGCTCTTTTATACCGAATTTCTGGTTCTGGCAAATTTAATCAACAGCTTCGTAAATAAAAAAAAAACTCGTGTGGTGAAACAAAACTTAATATTTGAGCACGTTTTTAAAATGAGGCTGCGTGTGTTCTTGCCAATGTCAATGTTGTTATCATCAATTTCTGGATCAGAAAACCAATTTTTCGGGTATATGACTCATCTATAAAAATCGTTCCCCTTGGAATCTGAACAAATAAAATTGATATCAACAATACGGAGGTATTTACTAAATTCGATTACAATTTTCTTTAACTGGGTTACTCAAAAGATTATAACAGTCAGGCAGATACTTAAGCACCTGAACATCTGGACAAGTAAATATTTATAATAAATGTTTCAGATCAAGTTATCAATTAATAAAGCACTTTGATAGATTTTCATTAAAATATGTGATACATCGTCGTTTGGATCAGTAACTGGCCAATCTGCATTTGTTTTTTATTTGTTTTTCTTGTAAAAGACGCACCGTTGCACTGCTTTTCCAAGGAAACATGTGCAAAGGAAATGCAGATAACCCAGTTGCAGATCCAATCAATGTGAGTTTTTTTTTTTAGAAACCAGAACTTTTAATACCGTAAGTGCGGATGAATTTGTCCCCTGCGGGTGACTTTGACACATTCTTGTTCGAAAGCTTTTCTTTAAATCCAATGTTTCAGTACGGTTCTCACCCATCAGACATGGTAGATCGGATCGGTAAAGATCATACTTAACTTCTAGAAGTAAAGAAAAGCTTGCGAATAAGAGGTTGTCAAAGTCATCCGAAACCGTACCTAATTTCTTTTCGGCAAGTTCGACTTAAGTCTTAAACCTGCATATACGAAATAATTGATAGGTTATTTGGTCATCCGATCGATAAGGCCAAGAAAGAGCTGTTAGGGAAAGACTTTAGTGGTAGGCTTAGCAATTTCAGAATACGAGGTAAACCTAGTTTTCGAAATGCTTACAGACTTGACCTAGGGCAATTCTGTATCGATATGACAATGTCATATGACAAATTTTCGTAGTAAATTCAGGAGTAGGATAACGTTAAAGGCCAGTGAGCATCGAATGGCCATTCCAAGGAGCTCTATGAAGCTCTCTGTAAGTTATGTGAATCTGAATTTGAATTAATTTATCCTAACTCACGACATGAAATCTGTAAAATTTGTCATATGACATTGTCATACTGTTACAGAATTTCCTTACAGAATGCAATCACATTGGAGATGCGTAAATGAATTATGACGTACCGTAGATATGGGTGACTTCGCAACTCTGCTTTTCGTAAGCTTTTCTTTACTTCTAGCACTTAAGGATGGTCTTCATCGATTTGATCTATCCAATTTAAAAACACCATCCTTATAAGCTAGTCGGCATTCAAATGAACCGAGATCGGCACAGATATCTACCCCTTGCCGAAATACTTTTAGCAATAATTGTTTCTTGGATGAGTAAATATAAAATCCTTCATAATTGCTCCAAATTATTTAACCATGTCAGTGATGTCATCCGTGCCAATTCTATTTTGATTTGTTTTTAACCCAGTGCAAGTTCCGCTGGCAGGGAGATATCCTGAGACAAGTTGTAGCACTACTTCCTGTACAATTCTCCATGAGCATTTCAGCGTTATGGGAGTGTTTGAACCGTGGCCTGGTGCGAAAATGGGTTGCGAAGGTGAGAAGCGGCGCTCGACAAGGAGTTGAGTAAGTGCTTTTAAAGGAGCTTACAACAATGGAGGCTCTATGCTGACAGTTTAACAAAAGAACAACATCACTAATTAGATCTCGAGAAGTAATATTTTGGATTGGGGAAAACAAGTTGGATGCTGCGCCAAGGAGGAAAAATTGAACTCCTCCCCCCATCCTGGTGCATGCTGTCGAAAGTTATCTGGCTGACTACATGAGGTAGTGGATGGAGTTATCAGCCACATGCGACGATGGCATAAACCTATATTTATGGGTAATATGCTGTGAAGGTAAACCCGTTATGCGATTTACGAAATAATGTGGTCTTCACTCCATTCTTGATGTCAAGCAGTGTCAATTTGCGGTGTCTGGCAGGATTTCACGATTAAATCACGGCAACTAATGCCATTACAGGCTTTAACAATCAAAAGTACTTGCACTAGAAAAGCCTAATTCCTAGAAATGAATTTACAATATTTAACTTGAATCCATTAATATGAACATTATAGCTTCGTGTAAAATATAACATAATTTTTCTTTATTCAAATAAATTGTATTTGACATAAGACTTTTTATTTTTGATATAGACAGCAAGAGCAAAACATTATTGACCAAGTCTTTCAAGGATTCTTGTCATCTCCAGTTTCTCTGTATTTTTATATTTTTGATATTTCGTAGATACCATGTGGAAAAATAAACTAGATTATTTATAGCTCAGGGATATTGATACATAATTCAATAATGATAAAAATCATAAATCGAAGTTAAACATTGAGCAGCTTATGGTTGATGAGATTCTTAAAGTTAGCATAATGGACTATTGTAAAAAGGGCTCATGAAAACCCAGTTATTGATTACTTATGATTGCACAAGGGATCATTCATTGGAATCCATGAAACTCACTAAAAAAAACATGAGGATCCTTAGAGGCACAAGGATGGTAATTTTGGAAAAGGTTTACGTAGAAGACCTGGAAGCAAGGGGTAATTCACTTTGGAGAACTCGAGTAAATCTGGAAGAGGGAACCCTTGGTGAACCCGGGGAACTCACAACGACCTGGGAAATCCACGAGGTATTGTAGGAACCCACGGGAATCTCGGGTCCTGAGTGGAACTTCGGGAACATGGGACCCCAATCAAATTTTCGAGGAACCTTCACAGAGAACCTTGTACTTCTTAAACCCTATACAATTATTCTCACTTTTCACAGATTCTAAGGAAACCTGGAAAACCCCTACCTATTTTTTCCATGGAACTCATAGGATACCCACGACGACACGAGACATCCACGGGAAATTTGAGGAACCCACGGGAATCCATGGGAACCTAAGGGAATCGCTATCCCTGGGCGACCCATACATCTCTTAAGGAAAGCTGAGGAACATGGCACCCCAATCAAATTTTGGAGAACCACAGGGAACCTGGAATCCTATACAATTATTTTTAGAGACTTTGGGGAACCTGGAAAACCCGTGCCCATTTTTTTCAGGGAACCCGGGAAATCCACGATGAGACGGGACATCCACGGGAAATTCAAGGATCCCACGAGATTCCATGGGAACCTAAGGGAATCGTGGTCTCTGGGCGACCCATACATCTCTTCAGAAAACCTGGTGAACATGGAACCCCAATCAAATTTTCAAGGAGCCCACACGGAGCATGGGACCCTATACAATTATTCTCACAGATTCTAAGGGAACCTGGGAGATCTATACACATTTATTCCAGGCAACCCAAAACACCCACGACGACCTGGGAAATCCATAAGGAATTCCAGGTAACATATATACATTTTTTCAGGAAATCCGGGGAACATGGGACCCCAATCAAATTTTCAAGGAACTCACAGTGAACATAGAACATGAACATAGAACAAGCATTTTTAGAAACTCTAAGGGAACCTGGAAAACCCATACCCATCTTTTCTAGGGAACCCAGGATACCCACGATGACACGGAACATCCACAGGGAATTCAGGGAACCGATGGAAACCTAAAGAAATCCCTGTCCCTGGCGACGCATACATTTCTTCAGGAAACCCGAATCAAATCTCCAACAAACCACAAGGATCATGGGATCCTATGCCTATACAATTATTTTTAGTGACTCTAAGGGACTCCGAAAAACTCATACCCATTTTTCCAAGGTACTCACGGGGAACTCTTTTATTTCTTTTTTCAGGAAAAACCGGGAAATTCATATATATTTTCAGGGAATGTAAGAGAAATTCGAAGGGCCCTTACATTTTTTTTGGGGAACTAAGGACTTGAGCTATAGGAACTTGCTTATAGTGCCCTCTATGGGGAACTCAAAAACTTTATTAGAATACCGGAAACAAGTCCGGAAACTTGTAAAACTTTTAATAATTTGTGATCCTGGGCCAGAACTCGGAGCTTGATGCTCCTTCCTCGTTCCTTGGTTCGTACAAGACTACTTGTTCATTTACTAATTCTCTGACCTCATCTGCTTTCGCAAAGGAAAAATGATACAGAACTTAAACAATAATCACCAAGATTATTGTAGAAAAACTGCTGGGAACAAATTTAAGTTAGTTTTTTGATTGTCCGTGTCTCTGCTTGAATTTCTACATCATTTTCCTAATCTTAATCCGAGTTCTGTGTGACCGAAAACCGGCTTCTATTTGGTTCATTATTTGAGTATAAATAAACATTAACAGGAAATCTTGCGAAAATTCTTAGTCCAGGCTTTTGTTGTCAATTTGTCGATCCACCGGCAACATTTCAATTTCATCTCGACAACACTATTTAATTTTTTTTATACGTTTTTTATTTGAATTTGTGGCATCTCCGGTCTTAAGTCCTTCTTATTAAACTTTAAATCGTCTATTAAGATCTTGCTCCTTGGAACAAATCAAGCATTGGCGTCAATGTGCTCTGAGTCACGGTTTTTGTAGTACAGGAAGGGCCTGTATCAGAGACAAAAAGTTTAAGCCCAATCGCAGAGTTATACTCTTCATAAGGATTGCAATAAAGGAAAATATGAAGTACTTTAGCTAATATATTGGTTGATCTACTTGGTATTACGAAATAAGATTGAGTTGTGCCCAAAAGTAGAATGAATTGATCACTTTCTAGGGCTCTAATTTTGCTGCTGGATATCTCCAATCGAATTCAAATAAATTACACTTCAATTTGAAAGAACACGTCTTGAATATCTCATCAGGTGCCTCCCCCAACAACTGAGCCTGTTCCAGAGTTCGTTTGGCTGAAGATTGTGAAATGAGGAGGAAGTCTTTTGGAGGAAAATTCAACATTCGATTTCCCCGTCTCATCTTCTGCCCATCCACAAGTACATGCAGATTTCTAGGCAATTTTCCAATTCATTGACGAATTGACAATCCGTGATGTATAAACTGAAATTGCTCCGCAAAGTCGATGATGAATCCCATTAATATTCCTCAACATTCAAAAAGTGCACTAAATCATCTCGCGAATGGCGTTTTTGCTGGTTTTAGGGAGTGAGTCTCTGCAGACATAGAACATTGCTGGAATTATATGTTCTATGCTATTTTGCACCATCAATATCGACATGAATATGAAAATTCTGTGCAAAAATCTCCCAGACAGGGATGTGAGTGTGAAGATAGTACAATTTTTGGGGTGGAACCATCCTCGGGAAAAATGTTCTGCAATCGTTCATTTGAGGAAATTCTAATGGTGGGTAGGGGATGCTTTCATCTACATTGAAGCTCAATATGAGGAATGTGAAAATTCAAGTTGTGCTCAAGCCCCCCGAAAAACGTTTCCACTGAGAAAGCATGAGTGAGAAGATGAAGAAGTAGTATAGAGAAATCGACAAAGATTTTCATACATAAAACACTATCAGAAAAGCATTTGGCTATTATTGGGTGGAAAATGAGTTATGCTTCAGTGAGATATTTCTCTATTCCGAGACACTATTAATCATTCAAGGAGGAAGATGCCAATCGAACAATTTGATAAGGAATTTATATATAATAGGAGAAATATATCATCGTTATGCTGCCTTTTAATTATTGTTTTAAATTAAAACGAGATTTGGTTGTACAACAGAACACATTTATGTGGATATGTTTTACTAAGAAATCTCAGGGGCTTCAGACTTAAAGATCATTTTGAGGATTACACTTACCAAGAATATTTTACCTCCAATTTAAATCGGTGACTTTTAGGAACCAAGGTAATACGGTATTTACCCATAATCTGAAGGAGGTTTCATACAGATCTCAGACTGAAAATTTAGCCTAAGTTCCCAAAGGTTACGAAATCCTAAACTATAGTAAATTTAGTCTTTGAAAAACTTCCTTGTTTGATTGTAAAAGGAGCAACCTCTTCTTTTCACTTTCCTTAGCGACTCATTTCGTAAAATAGCAAATTTCAACAGATTTCCAATATCAAGCATCTGTGATTTTCAATGAATAACTGGCTCATTCTCATTGCAAAAATATATTTATTACTTCAAAAAAGCAAGTTCTGTAATATGCGCATATCACATTTTGAATACTGGCCCCAGATCTTCTTCAAAGACATAGTACTTCTCATTAAATTGCTTAGGGCAGGGAAGGCAGGATTCCAGTCACGGCACCGGCCAAAGTATCAACGAGACCGGTGAGGATGGCTTCGAGGGCAGCTGACAGTGCTACTCCGGCAGCAGCAAGGGCACCAAGTACAACCTGGACGGCTTCCTGTAGCTCAGTTGAGATCTGGTCGACAGTGTTGCTCAATACATCGGTGATCTGTCCAAGGGCGTTGAGGACGAATATCAGGATTTCTCCGACGGTGCTCACGATAGTCACCAAGATGATTCCAGCAGCTAGGGCGAGGACACCGATGACAGCAGCAAGTGCAACCGATACAAGACTGATAGCAGTTTCGAGGGCAGCAGCCAATGTATCAACAGCATCGGTCACAGTGTCAACGACAGTTCCGATAGGATCGGTTATAAGATCAGTGATTTCGACTGGAGAGGCTATAAAAGAGAAGACAAAGGATTAGTAAGATAACACAGCTGAAAAATCGAACAGAGGATCTTACCATTGGCAAAGGCCGCAGCGAACACCAAAACGGAAAGAGTTACAATGAAGAAACGCATTTTGCTCAACTTTTGCTAACAGTTGCTTACTGATGCCTCTTCCAAAATCTCCAGGTCTTTTTATACCCCAATCTAGGCTTCGATTTTGACAATTGCGGGGTCATCAGGAGGAAGCTCGTGTGATTGAACAAATTTTTTATTTGTACACGAGTTTTTCTTTGCCTGAAATTATTTACTCTTAAACAATCATTTAAAAAGCAAACTCAATTTGTAAGAATATACGAAAAAGCTGTGTAAATAGTATATTATCTTATTAGTTCATAAGGGAATTACGAGTTTATAAGAGAAATATTGGTACTCCTCTATGTTTCTTTTACTTCGGACAAATTGGATTTTTGAAATACTTATGATTTAATGCAGTAAGTTGTACCATTGTTTTCTATTTCAGTTTAGCTAGAAAGGTTTTTGGATTCTCTGGTAAGGAGGAGACATCGGGGCTATAGAGCGTTGGAGGCTTATCACGCTATACCCGGTGTCCTGACCTCCTGCAAACCAAGGCTTGGGGTTTGTCGAACGACGTCATCCATCAGTACGTCGTTATCTTTTGCTATTTATTCATCGTATTGTGATATTTTTGTTACAATGTAATCATATTATGTTATATTATGAGATTGTGGAATCAAGTGCAGTAAGGCTCACTGGATGCAATTCGAACACCTTTAACGCTAAAAAAAATTCTGGCGACCTAAATGGGATTCGAACCCGGGACACTTGCATCATAGAACGAGTGCTCTACCAATTGACCCATTGAGTGCCCTGTTCAAAGTAATTTTGAGACGATTTTATTCCCTAAAAGCCCTTAATTCTGCTGAAAGAGTAACACCTCTCTATTAATAGATCTTTGCTAATCCTAAGAATAATAAAAATTTTAACCAAATACTCACAAGTATTTACACAGCTTTCTTTAAAGTTTCCCCAAAATATGTATATATTAAATAGTGTTTTCTTACACAATTTATTAATATGTAAATATTTTCAATTTCCCTCGAGTTGATCACTGTTGTGATGAGTCTACATGTAATACTCGTGCAGATATATAAAGTTTGTTCAATCACACGAGCTCCCTTATGGTGACTCCGCCATTGCCAAAATGAAGTCTGAATTGGGGTATAAAAAGAGCTGGAGATTTTGGAAGAGGCATCAGTTAACTGTTAGCAAAAGTTGAGCAAAATGCGTTTCTTCATTGTAACTCTTTCCGTTTTGGTGTTCGCTGCGGCCTTCGCCAATGGTAAGATCCTCTGTTTGACTTTCCAGTTGTGTTATCCCACTAATCCTTTTTGTTCTCTTCTATAGCCTCTCCAGTCGAAATCACTGATCTTATAACCGATCCTATCGGAACTGTCATTGACACTGTGACCGATGCTGTTGATACTTTGGCTGATGCCCTCGAAACTGCTATCAGTCTTGTATCCGTTGCACTTGCTGCTGTCATCGGTGTCCTCGCCCTAGCTGCTGGAATCATCTTGGTGACTATCGTGAGCACCGTCGGAGAAATCCTGATATTCGTCCTCAACGCCCTTGGAGAGATCACCGATGTATTGAGCAACACTGTCGACCAGATCTCAACTGAGCTACAAGAAGCCGTCCAGGTTGTACTTGGTGCCCTTGCTGCTGCCGGAGTAGCACTGTCAGCTGCCCTCGATGCCATCCTCACCGGTCTCGTTGATACTTTGGCCGGTGCCGTGACTGGAATCCTGCCTTCCCTGCCCTAAGCAATTTAATGAGAAGTACTATGTCTTTGAAGAAGATCTGGGGCCAGTATTCAAAATGTGATATGCGCATATTACAGGACTTGTTTTTTTGAAGTAATAAATATATTTTTGCAATGAGAATGACTCAATTGTTTTTGATTTATTAGGAGCCCGAAAGCTGAATAGTGTTTGGGGTTCATTCGAAGAGCCCAAGCCCTACCTATTATATCCTTTTGGTCTCTGGCTCTAGTAATAGACGGACAGACAGACGTACAGATGAGACAGATTTTTTTAAATTTAAACGTAAATACCTTATACTAAATCTACTCCAAGTTTAGTATTATTTTTTTGGAAATATTCGACTTTGTAGTTGAGCTTATTTTGTCACAAAATTACCCACAAATTGTTTCATTAGAAAATTATAATGAATCACCGAGGTAATGGTATCAGACCGAGGATTAGGGATCCACGCGATTTGGCGTGAGTGTCTAATATGAGGATGATGCGTTTCAAATGGGAAATCCTTCATTAATCGCTGTTGCAAAACAAAGAGGTGTACTTCAGCCCCCTTGTATATCGACCTTCATATAAACTCGCACATTTTGCAAAGATGAAGGGTAGCAAAATCCAAAGACTATGTACTTCATCAGAGCGGCGTAATTAGGTGTTGTTGCTCAAAAAGTTTCGCTTGTATCTTTCTCACTTGAAGAATTGGGTGGGTAGAAGATACTGTGGGTTGAGCTGCGTAATGGGGTTGAAATGGGGTCATGATGAGAGTACGGAATGGGAGACTAGGTGGTAGGAATCTAGTTGAAATCAACTCCTTCAGTGTAATTAATTTTCCATATACATATATATGTATATATATGTACAGCATTATTTGTGTACGAAGCCATAAACATGTATTCGATTTTGCTATATGGTCTCAATGTGAGCTTGCTAGACTGGATGGGTACAGAAGTACCAATACCAATGGGTTGTAGGGCATAGGAATGGGGGTTGGGTGGTTGATGAGGAAAGAGATGTGGAAGTTCATCAAGCGGATGCTTTGAATGTTTTGTGGTGTACGCAATGAGCTACCCGTTCCAGGGATTTTCCCACCATCACTCCCTGGATTTTCCATACTGCTGTTCAATCATATAGAAACGCGACCCAAGGCTCTTTGATAGCACCATACCCTGCATTGTGGGTGAATTCAACACGCACAATACAATGAACGTGATTCGTATAAATCGGGACTAAATTCTCTTAACCAAACACAGGAAAATTTGCCACCTTTGCTGTACCTCCACACTCCCATATCCATTGGCATTGAAATTTAGCCTATCAATTGATATATAAATCGCTTCTTCAATTGACTTATTTTGCTAAATTTCGACATGGCATAGTTCATTCATCAAGAGGTAGTTCTGCTGCATTTCGGCCATTAGAAAAATGTGAGAAGGATTAAATGGGATGCTTCAATAACTTTTCGTCATTTGTCCAATATCATGTAAACCTCATCAGCTTGCACTACAAATGCAATCCAAAATAAATGGAAATAGGGTAAAGTGGTATAATTTGGAATTAGTGTTACAAGTTGGACAATTCGCCGGTACAATTTGGACAGGGATTTTTTCTTGATAAATACAGTACAAAATTTGTTTTTAAGCACAAGGAACCAAATTATAAAAGTAAAGCATTAAAAATATACAAATAAAAATGAAGTACTAGATCTATCAAGACAAAAAGCCCTGTCCAAATTGTACCATTGTCCAACTTGTACCACTGTCCAACTTGTACCACTTTACCCTAGTTGATGAATTATCACCTATTACAATAAAAATGCTTCTACTGAACGAAATACGAATTAATCAAGTTTACTTTTTATGTGACAGAGTTTTAAGAATTTTTTCCAGCTTGGAATTCGGAACCATTGAGTCAAAATATAGTGGAAGATCTCAGTGGCGCAATAGACAAGACCATTGGCTCTTGGGCGGACGAGATCTCTGACACAGTTGTGAGTTCAAGTCCCGCCCGGTACAAGCAACTTAATATCTAGAAAAGGCTTTTTCAATGATTTTCGGATATATTTTAAAGATAGTCCAGGCGAACATTTCGTTCAAACATACCTATGACCGAAAAATTCGCCATTTTGAATTATTGAACGTCAAAGGTCAATTACTTTGGAGGTCTCATTTTTTAACCGGTTTGGTTAGGTTTGAATTTTATGGACAGGTATTGAAATTTCGAACCCGGCTGCATCGGTCATCATTGGTAATGAAACGGTTAAGTACCGATTTTCGGATTTTTTTTTCTTGACCATAAGTTTGTTTCTGAGCTAGAGGTTAAACAGTAAGAGATATCGACTTCTGGTCTTTGATAATTCCCTCATAAGATTACATTATCTCGGACCGCCTTTGTTCTTTTTCCCCTATTCCCCCTCCTTCCCCTAAAAAACATGTTTTGTCGGTTTTCTCAAAATTGGCCTAAGCTTTTTCAATGATTTTCGGATATACCAAGGTGGTCCATGCGAGCATTTAGTCCAAACATACCTATGACCGGAAAATTCGCCATTGCATTGTGAATTAGTTAAGGTCAAAGATCAATAAGATCTGTAAGAGATTACTCTTACAGATTACTTGAGAATTCAATTTTTGAGTCTAATCGCAAGTTGAGGATTTAATCTTTATTACTTGTGCAAAACTCTTAGTACCATGACTAAGTTAAAGATTAATTTTATGTATTAAAATTGAAAGTACATTTCAAATAAATTGTTCCTCAATTCGACCGGTCGACGAATCATAGCAATTGAAGCCTTTTTCACTTGAATGTTGTTCTACTTTTGAATGAATTCATAAAAGTGAGTTTCCCTAATTATTTTAATGAGTAACTAAATTTTAAGTGCTATTCATGATGTGTTAAACACGCCAAAGTTAAATCCGTGACTTTTTAGTTGCGGTTGAGTAGAGGAACACTGCGCATTTTTGAAACATTTTAATTATCTTATAATTTAAAATTATATTACGACTAAATGAAGTTCACAATTAGATAGATAAGGATCTATTCTACAGTTTTAGGTAAAAACCCTATCAAAAACCACAAATTATAACTGTTTTTCATAAGTTTTTCACAAAAGCTATCCTTAAATGGACGACATAGGATACTTTACCTTACTACTGAACTACTTACGTAGCTGGCACAAGTTTGAAATGAGTCGATTACACTCACTTATTTAACAGATAAAAAACCAGTGATAAGCCTAGATCAGCTTATAGAGGTGCGATTCCTTCATTGCAAATTTGGATTGTGGCAAACTCGAACGATATTTGTACATAAATAATGCAAATTGCGTTTAATAATTCCTAAACTGTATGTAACTTATTATCATTAATGAGAAAATTGTATGAAATGCATAAAAGTGTCTGAAAATCTTTGAAGTCGATTATCTAGAAAACTATGAGAGATAGAGGCCTCAAACTTCACTTTTTCTCAAACTTGAATAGTTATATTATGTTACTGTAGTGACTTTATTACGGAAATAAAAAAATATTATTTTAAGTGGATTTTATCCAGTTAGCGTAATCATAGCGATCAACATAGCGAAGCTCCCAGATTAGCGCACTTGACTGTAGGATGAAAATGGGGTATTCAATTCAAATTGTAGTAAACATTTAACGAGAGCTTTCCAAATCACCAAACTTTTTCCAAATTCCTGCTTAGCTAAAGGGGATTCGAACCCGGGACTTTTGCATCATATACTGAGTGATCTACCACTTGAACCATTGAGTGCCCCCCGGCATCTTAGGTAACAGAAAACATTAATTTATTAGAAATAACATAAAACGAGGCATGGTGCTAAATGGTTCTATTACATTACCATCCTTTTTTTCAAAAATTTCGTCTGTTACGAAATTATAACGGTTAAGCCATATTACTAACCCATAGGTCTAAAACCTGTGCTATTTATGTAAAGCATATGAAGAATACTCCATTTTCGGATTTTATTCTATCGGTATTAGGTGAGATTCTTAACAATCTCACCTACTATAATCCTAACAAAATTTCATGTCGTCCGATCGACCTCAAATTTGGCCAAAATGTGTTTCAGCACTTCCTGATCACGAATATATATGTGGCTAATTTACGTTCCCGGCCGGCCGGCCGGCCGGCCGGCCGCTCTTTGGAGCTTAATAGCTCCTAAACTAAAAAAGATATCGACTTGCGGTTTTCGGCAAAGGTTATATATCGGGTGAAAATTGCAACTTGGTGCATAGACCCCCCACCCCCCACCCCTCCTTCCGCCATTTTGAAGACCCCCCTTTTTTTGTTTTCTCAATAGCTCCGCCCCTATGGCATTCAGCGGACTCAAATTTTAGTATGTTATAGCTGGGCCTTAGAGCTTTCCATCAATACCAAACTTAAGGTCCCCCGACCCCCCTGACCCGAGCTATAAGGGTCCAAAAAAAAATTCTTAAAATGGCCATAACTCCGGTTCTAATTGTCAGAATTTAAAAAGTGAGGGCTTTTTGGAAAGCTCTCGTGAAATGCCACTTCCCCTTCTAACATCGAAAGTTCATAAAACCACCGCTAGGGGCGCTTTTTTTAAAAAGAAAATTTTTAAATCTTAAAAGTTAAATAACTCAAAAATTCCATTGTGCATCGGGCTGAAAATTTAGTATGTTGTAGCCGTTGATTATACCTATCAAACAAAAAAAACCTTAAGTCGATCTAAAACCCCTGACCCGAGCTATAAGGGGTCAAAGTTCGAACATTGACCGGCCTCTATCTCCGGTTCTAATTAACATAGCGACCTAAATTTTACCTTTTTGGTTTCGTCTCGATGAGCACTTTCAGATGGAAGTTCAAAAAGTCACCACAGGTGGCGCTGTGATAGCGTCAAAATTCATCGAAATTCAAAGTCACTTTTCTCAAAAACGGCATTGTGCAAGTTAATGAAATTTTAGTATGTTGTAGTCCAGTCTAGGACGTTTCCAAAATGGTGCGTATGTGCGCTGTGGTTTCAATAGAACCGGAGATATGAGGGGTCAAAGTTCACGAAATTCAAAAAATCATATCTCCGGTTCTATGTGACCGATTTTGATGAATGAGGGCTTAAACGAAAGATCTCACCAAATGCTACAACTTTCTAGAATGTTTGAACTTCGTGGGACCAACACCAGGGGCGCCACAGTCGAAAAACCAATTTCAATATCACATAACCTCAATTATCTCGACTGTCGCTGAACCGATTTTGATGATTACTTCAACATAATTGTAGAGAAAATTTGTCTCTACATTTCGTCCATACATCATTTTCCGCTCAGACTACGCTATCACTCCGATTTTGCCGTTTAAGTGTGAAAAAATTGATTTTTCCCATAATAACGCTTTGAAATCACTCAGATGCCAATTTGACTGCCTCTACTCCACCAAGACACTTAAAATAGGGGTTTAAATGGAAAGTCCCGCAAAATACAACAATTCTTTGATTTAGTTGAAGTTCAACAAATGAACACTTGGGGCACTCTGGATGAAAAAACGAGTTAAGAAACAAAAAACCTCGCTTATCTTGGCTTCTGAGTAATCGATGAGATCAAGTTCTACGGCAAAATTATAGAGAACATTCTGGTCTACATTTCACCCATATAACACTTTTCTGTCAGTTCATCCAAATCCTTGATATTTTGGTTTAAATACAAAATTTGTATAATTTCACGAATTTGATTCAAGATAACTGAATGGCATCTCCCTACTTCAGCATCAAATCGAATTTGCATGCACTCCGAGTTAGCTCACGTTAAGAATCTCACCTACATAAGCCGGTTAGGATTATCTGTCCCTTTTGTCTTCTTTACAATAAAGTATTATAGAATCATTTAGTATTAGAATACATCTACGGTGTAGAAATCAAATTTTCAAAACATAAAAATTGATAGTTCTTATTCAGAATAAACTGTAGAATTTATCAAGATTGAAATAAGCAGAAAATGCTCCTTTATGAAAATAGCCAATTCATTTGTGTGAGAACAGGTTGTTTTTCGCCCAAAGTTCTCAACAGGCAATTCATTTTCCGGCAATAGGTTTGAACGATCTGAAACGGAGATGTTAGGGGTGCATTGCAAAAACCCAAAAACCAGTCAAATAGGAAAATATCCCTGGAAATTGAAATGAAAAGCAGGATGGGGAATTGAGAAAAGCAAGAAAAAAGCCATAAAGTCAAATCACAATGGTTCTATCTTTTTCCATCTATGAGGGAAGCAATCCTTATAATTTTGTAGCAATCCTAAAAAAAGAGAGGGAAGGAAAAAAACCGAAAGCCATAATAGCTTCTACAATCAATACGATATTCCCATACACATTTTCCATCTTGTCCGCTACTGTTTCAAATGCTATACCAGATTTTTTTTCTATTCTGTGTCTCCTGCTAAGAAAATGGGGAATGGGTGGCTTGGAAATTCCTCATACCACCTCCAAAGCATCTTGAGATGCCGTCTTCGGCAATGCAAATATTTACAATCCCCTAGTTTTTCCGCTGAACTTTCTGTTTTTATTGGGCATTATCGTTTGAGAGGTTTCTGAGCTTTATGCAGGCTCGTGGGTTGGATATTAAAGGATAGGATGAGACGTAGATTTTATGGAATATTTCTCTAACAATTTGATATATAATCAAATATATATCTCCGGAATTTTCATCTATTCCTTCTCTATTTCAACCGTATGTCTAGCCCGTTGATTTCCATTTTTGGGCCAAAGTAAATTTGAACATTGCGGAGAAATTTTTCTACATATTACCGGAACTACGAAGAAATGCTGTAAAATTCTATTTCAATTCTACGAAGGTTTTTTTTTTGAAGCAAACGACAAACAATGAAAGCATTCTGGGCAATCATCTGGTTTCCTAGGCACTCACAAGAATTCACACATTCTCATTATCCACGGAAAAGCGGCAATATCAATAGCATTAGAAGCACTTTTCCTCTCTAAGGTACTTCCATTTACATTAAATGTTTCACATTTCCTTAGAATCTCAAAGCAATAAAACAATGTTCATAAAACTTGTCAATTATCCAAACAATGTAATTTTCCCATTAGCACTACCCACGTGGAGACACGTACAACGGTATTTGCATGTAAATATCAAAATGATTTGTATTTGTTAGAAATACATGACGAATTTTTATTGTCAGCTGAAGAATACCTGTGATTGTAGTACGGAATTCGATTATTATTCAACACTTCACTCTTAAAATTTACATAAATTTCGATGACGGAGGTAACTTTCAATTTCTAGAACTTGAATCATTTTTTTTTTGTATGCATATTTTAGTTCAAAGTCAAAGACATTAAGAAATTCATTTTTTTTTACTTTTTTAAACACCACTGGATTTCTAAAAGGAATGAACAATAATAATAAGATAAGGTTTATAAAATTTCTTAAAACCTAAAATATACTTCTTAAAATCCTGCCAGATCGTGTAAAACTTAAAAAAAAAGTTTTGTTAAACCGTAAAAATCGTGTTCAAAAATCAGAATGACTTTCAGTAATATCTAATGAGTTGAAATAAAACCTTGTGAAATAATAAAAAAAGTGAAAAACTAAGAAATAAGCTTAGAATTAAAGTAAATATTTAGTTGAAAAAGTTTAGTATTCCAGTAAAAATCAAAGACTGCATTTAAAATTTCTAGTAATACGTAATGAAAAGTAATGAAAAGTTCTAGTAATACATATCTTTTGAGATTAACATACCGCAGGAAGATCATTTCTCTTTTTGAGGATTTATATGAAGGGTTTCAAAAGAATTAGCGGGTGAATCACACAAATATTTTTTTATGAAAGAAGTCAAATTTATGAGCGTAACACAGATTTTAGACTGAGTTATGCCCGTTTCCAAAGTTCTGGAAAACAAAATTTAATACGAATGGTTTATAAGAGCAAATGTTCTACTTGAAAAATCCCTAAGTCAAAATTTTTTTTTCTAGAAATCTTCCCGGGTAAAAAGTTAGGGAAATTACTCCAAGTCAAATATATCTTTAGTCTGAAGACCGTTTAACAATACAAAACTTTTTATCGGTTTTCATAAAAAAGTTTCATAAAAAGTTTTCATAAAAAGGTTGTCATAAAGCAAAGCATAAATTTAGATATAGACTATATTAAAAAGCCCCAGTCAAAATCCCAAGAGCCAGACTCCCGAAAGCCAAAATCCGGAAAGCCAAAATCCCGAAAACCTAAATCCGGAACGCTAAAATCTATTCAAAATCCAGAGTTATTAACACTAAACCTACCAAGACCCGGTCAAAATGACCGGTTTAAAATTAACACAAATTTAAACGGTGCAATGTGACTATCAACCTTTATGAATTTCTTAAAATACACATGTGATATATTTTTCAGTGTTTAGATTTTAAATTTTTGGTCTTTCCAAGACAAATTTGTTGAGTATCCTACCCTACGGCGGTTTGTCATTTGACCGAAAACGATCAAAAACGGTCGGTAGGTTTAGTGTTAAAAATGTCAAAGCTATACTCCCACGATTGTAACCGCACTTGGTGATGGAATAGGGAAATGTTCTGGGTTTTGGGCAATTATTCCACTCATTATCCTTTGAACCATTTGGGATTTTGGCTTTCAGGATTTTGGTTTTTCGGTATTTTGCTCTATTAAATATTTTGGCCCATTAGGGATTTTAGCTCTAGGGATTTTGCTCTTCAGGATTTTGGACGACACCGATATCAAATATCTAGAAAAGTATGTCCTCTAAGTTTAAGGCAATATCTTCTCTTTAATTTTTTGATCTTCTCTTTTTGAGGAGGGCAAAATTTGATCAATCAAAGATTAATTGGATATATTTTAACGAAAAGCATAAGACTACCTTTATCATTCTTTCCAGGAATTCTTGTACAATGGCCACATGATGTTAAAGACCAATTGGATGACACTGAATTTGTATAAAGTTAAAGGGTTTTATAAAATTATTATTAATATTATCAATAAAGTTAGGAGCCTTAGTGGATCAGTGGATAGAGTAGTTGCTCTATGACTGTGAGGTCTCGGGTTCGAGACTGAGCAGCTGCAAATTTTTCAGCTGTTGTATTAGTCTCGAATTCGTCCAGTGAATGAATGGAAAAGAAATGCCAATGCATTGACAATTAACCGCCTAAAAAGAGAGGTTGATATAGGAAATAAGTTTCGACATACAAAGTTCAGTTAAATACAAATACACATTCACTGCCCAGATCCACAAACCGAGGTTGGTCTACCGTGATATAAAGCGGTACTGTGTGTATCAGAACGCACACAAAGCACTGTGATATAGAACAGATTTGCCGCCTTGGGGGTTAAGAAGAAGGAGAACGGGGAATGCATAATGGGCCCATATGTGGCCTGGGTGCAGCGATTCCGAAAGGAATATAACCGACCCAATGCCGGCTTCAGACTGGAGGTTTAACCCAGTTCCCGAAGGTCTCAAAAATCTTAACAACAAGCAATTTTATTGATTTTTCAAAATGTAATGAATCATTTGCCCTTAATACTCAATCCTAAACAACAATTTCCTAAAAAATCGTGCTTGATGATGAATTAGAGGAGTTAAGTCCGATGGCTAAGCCTTAGGTCTGAAGCCTGTAAGAGACAAATCTTAATCTTAATCAATAAAGTTGGAATTGTGAGAAAATCAATTTTACTATTTAGTGAAACCATAACTAAGCATTAGTTATATTAGAAGTGTAACACTACCATAAAAAAATTCCCTACACTTCCCCTATTGAACTGAGAATAGATACGGATCCTGTTGTTTCACTATCATTCCCAGAGTTCGCATAGGTGGGAAGCCTCTGTGAGACTGGGCAAAGTAGTGCCGATCTTTGGGGAGATCAGACGGTTTTTCCACAGAAGTTTCGGCTCTATCTACTGTCCCCATTATACACGACCATTTTCGATAAAATTCAAAAGAGAAAGTGAATATAATTCACCTAATATTCATTTATTAAAAAAAAAAACAATATATATAATTTCAATTATAATTCAAGAAAAACTTGAGTTCCCATTGATATCCGAATGGATATTTTTGTGATCCATCTGAGTAAATAATAGATTAAATGGTATTTCAAAAGGTATTGCGCAATGATTGCTAACACACTTTAGTTTAGGCCTTTCCCCGCGTGATTAACAATTATTCAAATATCTCATTGATAAACTGTTAAAAGAAGTCTATGTTATTAGTATTATTTGGTCTTTTTAAGTTGTCCCTTGAACTCCGTTCTGGGCTTGATTCGCGCCAATTGCTTATGCTGTTCGATGATGTGCTCGAACCAGCTACACTCTCGAAAATCATATTCGAAGTCTTTGAGTGTCTGGACAAACTCCGGCTGAAGTTTGTCCAAAATTCCATGATCGAGTGTCGGAAACATGTGATGGAGGATATGCTGACCGAAGACGGTCAAGGTGAAGAAATGGGATCTGTTGATGTCATCTCTGTCCATTGCTGTATCCATTTGATAGATACCCCAGTCGGAGTTTGGTCTGGTGATTGGCACAAAACACGGATTTATGGTAAAAATCTTGAGATGACTTGAACTTTAATACTCACCGAATAGCATCACCTTCGTGAACTACAGCACTGTGATGATGAGATGCATTGAATCCAATGAGAGCAAAGACAAAGCTTCCGGATAAGATGATATAGAGCCAAGTATTGATAACAGTCGTCAAGTTTTCCCCAGTGGCTAGATACATCACCATTGGCACAGTAAATGGAATAAGATCATCCAGAGCCAAGTGATTCTTAGACAGCACCAATCTATAAAAATTGATCACAGAGTAGTTTATTATGAATTAGTTTATCAGGAAAATTGCTCTTACTTCTTGACAAATTCAGAAAAGTAGAGCAATGCATAGATAACTGGTCCATAAATCCATGAGACATATCTTTGGATAGTATTCTTTACTTTGGGGTTAGGGATCCAGCAGAGGAATGGTTCAGCCACTGATATTTCCAGGTCATGAAGAGAATTTGTGTACAAGTGATGTGACAATGCGTGAGAAATTCTCCATTCTCTGAAAATAAATAGATAGCAATTAGATCATGCAAATTCTGCATTATAATTATGCGGATGTGGTCCACTTTTAAGAGTTTATCTTCATGAAGATTACTAGAGGCTTTGATAGTCTCTTGGTAGTTGGAATACTTAACATGAATCACGGGAATGCAAACAACTTGAACGCGAGTTGTATCTCGGAATATTGGAACTATTAATTGTATTGATATACGGCTTTCGTATTCCCGCTAAGAAAGGTTCCTTACCGAGTTTACCGAATTTATTGAGTTTACCCAACCTTGATATTATACCCAAGTCTTTAGGAGAAGACTCTATGGACTCTATGCATCAATAAGATAGGGTCCATGCAGCCTATAATACGAAT
The DNA here is from genome assembly GCF_024763615.1 of Phlebotomus papatasi. Taxonomy (NCBI): domain Eukaryota; kingdom Metazoa; phylum Arthropoda; class Insecta; order Diptera; family Psychodidae; genus Phlebotomus; species Phlebotomus papatasi. Next base: position 12,949,064 of record NC_077223.1, read on the forward strand.
CGTTGTACGAGTTTCATACATAACGTTAGCCATACCATTGTTTGACTTCTCAAATTTCTTATCAGGCAAGACTTTTAGAAAAAAAATACTCTAGATTAGGTTTCATTTCTTTGCTTTGCATTAACAATACGATAAAGTATCGATCAGAGATACTATAGCATGAAGAATCTTTTTGGTGCCAAATAACGACTATCTTTTTCCACGAGTTCATTCATTTCCAGAAGTGTTATGGGCCTTCTGGGTTATTTCTACGATGAAACATCAGATCACCTAGGTATTAAGGGCAAATGATCTATCCGATTTTGAAAAACCATCAAAAATGCTTGTTGGCCTCTACACAATAGTAGAAATTTCTTTAAAAAATGCCTTTTCAAAGAAAATTTCCCCTATCTTTGTAGGCAGAAACGTCAGAATTTTTTAAAAAAGGCCATTTTTGACGAAAATTGCTTTTAGTGTTAAGTTAGGAAATCGAGATATTCTGGAACTGGGCTAAATCTATTGTTTGCAACTCGTTAGTATTCCAGAATAGGCCGGCAGCGATACATAACAGGCTTAAACGTTGATGAATCCTGAGTCAGCGCAAAACCGATAAAATTATAGAACCGGTTAATAATCCACATTAGTTAACCCTTTAAGGACGATTGGACCACCGGTGTCCCATAAAGAAAATAATTTTTCCTGACTACCTAAAGTTTTCTCTTTCTTGTGTTTGTACGTAATTGCAAAGTAGAAGGTAGAATGAATCTAGGATATTTTTTGCAACTCTCCAGCTATTTGCCACATAGTAAATTTTTAAGCTCAAAAATGACGAATTTTTAAATTCTCATAATGAAAATTAATTTTAATTATTTTTTATACTTTCAATTTTTTTTTAGTAAAACCGTTTTGTGAAAAGAAACTACAATACTCAAACATAATATTTTTCATTAAAGTAAAAATTATCTTTCATTGGTATTGTCAGAAAAATTACTTACATTTTTGGAATATTTTTGTTCCTATCGCTCATAGAGGTAAAACATACACCGAATCAAACTCTGTTGGATTTTCTAAGGCTAGTTGTAAAACCTTTTATTGATTTTATTTATCGGTTTCATTTTTATTGCTGATTTTCGGTCCGCGAAAACTGTCTCGTCGTTAAAGGGTTAAAAGCTTTATTAGAAGCTTTGTAAGAAAGAGTTAATAAAACCATTGAGAATGAGCCATAGATTAGATATAACAATCAAATTCAAACCCTCTCAGTCAGTTACAAAACTTGAGCTTTGTCTATTTGTCTACTAACGGTCATAACTAATAATACCAATACTGAAACGACATTCGATAGTGGAAATACGCCTCCCCACAAAGAGAGTTCGGAACATTCATTATTCTTTTTTTCTTATACAGGGATGAGGTTGTCTAACCAAATGGCCCGTAGAATCAAGTGTAGTAAAGCTCACTGGACGCAATTCGAAATTCGAACACTTTCAATGCCATAAAAATTACTGGTGAATTAAAGGGGAATCGAACCCGGGACACTTGTATCATAGAGCAATTATACTACGACTTGACTTTTTGAGTGTCCTCTTTACTTCAAAGACCAAGGAATTATTTAACGGTTTAATCTTAGAATATAAATTTTGTGATTATCGTATTGATATAGTCCCAAATTATTGCACTCCGACAAGGGCATTAATTGTTGTATAATAAATAAAATAAAAAATAAATAAATTATCACCCAAATATTGCGAATATCATGAATATTTAGCTATATTATTGCAAATTTTACAAAAGACGCCCCAAAAACGAAATAATACTATTTTAGTCTCAATAAGTGAACCTACCTTTGGCAAAAACTTTTATTTTATTTTCGCAAAAACCTCTTGCCTATTGTATTGCTTCTAAAACTCGCACAGTTCCGAAGGCAATTTCACTTCAAAACAAATAAATAAAATAAATAACTAAACCAAAAAATCCATCAGGTGTTAGCATTTAATATTGTTCTTCGCATAAGATTGGGTTCAAATAAATTGTAAAGGGTATAAGAAAATGGGGAAATAAAGAATAAAATTTAATTAATATTATGTGTAAGATCTATAACATTGTAGGATGATACTGTAAAAGAAAATAAAATAAGAAGAAAGGTTTTTTGTTGATTAAGAATATCCGAACTGGAGTTTGATGCCAATTGAGTTTTATAACGAGCTTTTTTTCTCTCAGACTCACAAGTGTTAAGGACAAATGGGTTACTGGTACTGGTGGCCCAAATAAAATGTTTTTTTCTGAATATTTAAAGAAAAACATTACTTTAAATCATCAAACGAATTTTGTGGCCACCGATGACCCACTGTTCCTTGAAAGGTTAAAAAAGGAAAATGATAAACGTATTTTATATCTATTTTAGTTCGATTTAATGCGCATTTTCCTTGTCAATTAGCGTTTTGCGGCTATCTGCGAAATACTATGACGAATCAGGAACACGGAAAAGAACCAGAATCATCATTGTATCTTGCCACATACATTATTTTTCAATTTTTTTTTAATGTTCTTTTAATAAACTTACTCAATTTGGTGAAATTCGTCATTTTACACGTTCGAATTTCCAACGAGTTTTTAGGTAAGTCCTCCCTAATATACCTTCGAATCGGTAGAGAAAAACCTCAACCGGAGAGAGCTCTGAGATCGGAACGATATTACTGAACGAGAGGAATAGAGCTCTCATGAAATGTAGTCCAATAACTAAGGATTTAATGATTAGAAATATGGTGTGACTATCATGTTAATGTTATTATTTGAAAAACCGTAAGACGGCATCCCTTATCGTTTCATCTACATAATTGATTATAAAAGGACGGGTACCGAGCATCCTGAAGGGCGATAAGTATAATTGATTTTCATCAGTTTTCATCGGATGGCATAATTGTTGTTTATGTTTTATGTGAGTTTCAAAAAACAAAATTTTAAGTGTAGTAGGGTAAGTGTGCCAAATTTCGGCATAGTTGCATGCAAGCGTCACAGTCTAAAGTTTGAAATGTAATATTTTAAATATAAATTGATTATTTTTATTCTTTCTTCTTAAAGAGTGTTGCTTGGAACCTTGTAAAGAGTTTACCATCTTTATTTACTCTATAATCATTCTTAATACATTTTAAAATGAATAAATATATAGGCATAGTTTTGGTGCCCTATTTCGGCCACCTTCATTCTCATAGTTCCTTGCTCTTTGGGAATTCTTCCAATATCTTTTTCACGTCATTTCGTTTCTCGAAGCTATATTTTTTGTTATTCTTTTGCATTGTATAGTCTCTAGAGTACGTAAAATTTAAAAGTTCATGGAAATTCGAGGAACAAAAAAGGTGGCCGAAATTGCAAGCTGGCCGGAATTTGGCACACTTACCCTATCTACCGGCTTAACTATCCTTTTATCTTATCACTCTTTTGCGACGATAATTTGAATTGGAATGTAACTGAAGGTTATAGTATTCCAAATATGTTCATATCGATAAGCAAATCAGATAAGACAATCGCTACTTACTTGAAGTTCATAAAGGACAGGTTAAAGATGTACATTCGCCAGTTGTTGCGTCTGTGGAAATAGTTATGGGCTGAAATGACCGAGAAGGTTAGAATAATCCCTGCAAAACTTCCAACCAGATAGCTCCGGGTAACTAATGCTGCAACGGCCATGACGTAGGTCAGTACCAAGAGGGTGTCAGTGTACAAATTGGACAATCTAGCCGGGGTTACTGTATCAATCGTCTTGAGCTTCTCACGAACCCTTCGTTTGAGTGTCCGATAGAAGCCATCTTCCTTGAACGTTAAGTTGAAATTTCGGGGTTCTTTGGCATCGCGAATTCTAAATTTTTCCAGGAGCCTCTCAGGTCCTTCATTGATGTGATGAGCTTCAAAGGCTTCCGTAATGTCAGTTCCCTAAAATCCAACAGTTATTGTTTATTGTGATCAATAAAAGCACTGATATGCATTTCCCTAACCCTTGTCATCTCCAACCATTCCCTCCCACCAGGATGCCGCTCTACGAAATCCGTCAAATCGTAAATTCCATCATGAACCCTCCACAATCCTTCGGCGCCATCATCCATCCGGCGTCCCTCGAGCCAACTATAGAAGTAAACAGAAGTTGTGAATTGCTAAATAGTCATGTTTACCACTCAACAATCATGCACTTGACAGCTGATAAAGGGAAAATCCTCTTATCTCACTCAGAATAGACTTTCTTTTACCATTAGAAAAAAAACCGAGTAACAATAAACAAATTCATGTACAGTGTCGATGAAAATAACTTGGGATAGCTCTCACAGAGGTATAAAAAAAAATTGTGAGCAAATGTTTGAATTTCAAAATGATAACATTATGATAAGGCTCAGGGGGATTTTGTGATTCTTTACATAGATGTATTGCGCATTTTATATAACTACTGATTTTTCTGATCTTCAAATTGATCATCTGTTGCTAATGTAAGTAATATGAAGTCTCATCATGATTAGGTGCATTTGAATTTCAAAATCTATAGAAATTATTTAAAAAAAATAATACCAGTTTTTAATACCAAAAGCCACTCACACAGAGTGCATTTGAGAATATAGAGGGAACTGGGGTAGCTACAAACACTGCGGTTTTTTTAATAAGATTATTAGTCTTAACTCTTTCGCGTCTTTAGGGTAATGCCATGACTGGGGGAAAAAAGTTTTTTTTGGGTATTTACATTAATTGAAATCTATCTGTTCGTGCACGACATCATAATAGAAGGATGTAAGATTCTTGGCTCATTTTCTCAAGACTCCAGTTAGATTTCAATTAATGTAAATAGCCAAAAAGAAACTTTTTTCCCCGGGTCATATATGACCCTAAAGACGCGAAAGAGTTAAAAGAACAAGACCTATGTGATTCATAGATTCTATAGGGATCCTTGTCCATTACTGGTGAAATGATCGACATAAGTCCAAATAATGGAGACTTCAAAATTAGTTTTTACAACTGCTGTAAGCGTGGATTATAACCTGAATTAATCGCTATCTTTCATACCTTACTTTTAAGAAGTTCTCATACAAAATACCCCTTACCAAATATATATGAAGGACACTCTTTTGCATTCATGGTGGTGAGTAGCGGAACTACGAAAATTATGTTGTCGGCCTTGTTGCGCAGCTGTCAGTGATAATGGAATGTTATCCAATTGATTTTATTTATTTTCAAAGTAATTTTCAAAGTAAAGAAACTGTATTTCGTGTAGGGAATCGTGTAGTGATACATTGATAACATTGAACAAATTGCAACGCTAAAATATGTGTTTTTATTTCTTTTTCGTGGGTATTTTTAGGAAGCAATTTTTTTACGCAATATTTTTTTTTCTTTTTTAAAGTGTTAAATCGTTAATAGGGGAAAGTACTCTCACTTCAAGCGTCCATGCCTTCGAATGGTATGAATTTCTTTTACTTTTCCTAAGAGATTTTCACATGTTTTTTACACAATTATCAATAATTGATTGCAATCTAACTAATATTTAATAGAAATGTTTAAGTCTCTTAATAAAACTTAAAGAAAATTTACATATTAATTCGAAAGCATGAACATTCGAAGGGAAAGTACTTTCCCATACCAGTTAAATAAAACAAATCATTATTCTTGTAGCTTCTGTCGTTTGTATAATATTCTGAAGTTAAATCAGGAGGTGCATTTGACAGTTTCATTCGCCCGCCATTGTTGTACGTGGCAAAATCCAGTCTAAAATTCGGGCTTACCAATCAGATTTTGCCGATCAGGGCTAAAAAAGTGCCTAAAGCCTGGTGTTAATTAATGGCTCAACGCTGGGCCTCCTTACCCCTTAAAATCGTAAATCGTATAACTTACTAAAAATCTGTAATCAAACCTCTGTAAACCAAATTGATACACTTAAGTTTAAGAAATGATGGTGTTTTTTTAAAAAAAAAATGGTCCATCTATTTCTAAACAAACACTATCAAGGCTTAGAGAAATTTATTACACTGGTTAAAAATGCTAATTTTTAGTCACTATTGTTTTATAAGATTGTTAGTCACAATGCAAAAAACTGTCATAAATGCTAATTAAATTGGAAATAAATGTTTTCAGACATACAAGGAATTTTATTATATGCATATACATTCAAATGTGAAAAAACGAAATTTTTTTTTCTGTTCAATGAAAGACGCAAAATATTTATTCTGCTTCTCTCTTAACTCTTTCGCATCTTTAGGGTCATATATGACCCGGGGAAAAAAGTTTCTTTTTGGCTATTTACATTAATTGAAATCTAACTGGAGTCTTGAGAAAATGAGCCAAGAATCTTACATCCTTCTATTATGATGTCGTGCACGAACAGATAGATTTCAATTAATGTAAATACCCAAAAAAACTTTTTTCCCCGAGTCATGACATTACCCTAAAGACGCGAAAGAGTTAAGTGTTATATTTCCTGTCATTTGTTAGATTATAAAAATATATCAGAATTTAAGTATCTGGTTTAACGATAAAGGCCAATTAGATGAAAGGTTTTGCTTGATATACTCAAGATCAAATAATATCAAATTTAAAAAAACGTAATTTGTTTTACAAAACCTCATAAATCCATAAGCAAAATAGTTCACTAATTCAGAAATCCATTCCACTGAGCTATGCACGACTGACTCTATTTGATAATCTCCTTTTAAGATTAGTTTTTGAATAAATCCTCTTACACAGAAAAAAATATTTTGTGAAAATGTTCGTAAATGTTTGTGAATTCTTATGGGGGAGTTACAAAATGCTCGTGAATCGTACAACCCACAAACATGTTCGTAAAATTTTGTACTTTTTTCACCAATGTGCGTAACATGATCATTTGACGAACACGTTTTGCACTTTTACAAACATTTGTTCGTAAATGTTCGTAAACACACAAAAAAATGTTCGTAAAATTTTGTCGTTTGTTCGTAAATGTTCGTAAAATATTCGACAGGAAAACTTCAATGTAGCACATCAGCTCAAAATCGCCCCATATTCCCCTAATCTATATTAGATCAAATTTAAAAATTAATTATATCTAGTACCTAACCATTATGATAATATTATTTTATAATATCCTTCATAGACTTGGAAATTATAGAAGAAAATTTTTAAACGAGCATAATTATTACATCATTTTCTATTGTATCTGTTTTAGCTTCTCCCAATTATAAAATTATAAGATTTAAAAAATGGAATTTAAATTATTTTTTTAACTGATTTTTAAAAACTGCACATGTTTTCGTGAATCACGTAAGAATTTTCTTGAAACGAGTAGTCTAGTTTCAATAAAAATTTTGTTACAAATTAAATATTAAGAAAAAACAACATAATTTAAATTAATTAGGAAATTCTTTTTGGAAAAACACCTCCGTTTTTCATTGAATTAAATGTAATGTAATTAAATATTTAAAGATCAATAAAGTAATGCAATTATTTTAAATAAGATAAAAGAAATTGGTATATAAAAATTAAATAATGTGAAATTTGTCATGTTGAAGGTCCTATATTGGATAGTTATTTTAATTGTGAAAGATTCAAATTAATCTCAAACTCAGCTTAGATTTCATAGAGTGAAAAGGTATTTAGAAAGAAATCTTGTATATTTACCCCTCTTGGCTACGAACACAGAGTCCTGTATACAGGAGATACCTTAATTTTGACACATAGGGTGGAGTAACCACTTATGGCCATGTTTAGGAAAAAGAGGAATTAATTTTAGTATAACTTTTGAACTCTTATTACAAGACAACTCAAATTTGACACAAAACTACTTAAATATATTAGCTCTAGTTTCGTGAAAACAACAGTCCTAGAATTTAACATGGGGTACTTAAAAAACTGATTTTTATTAACAATGCAAAAATAACCACTTTGTCGCCACTTTTCACCACTTTTCGCCAGTTTTGTAACCACTCCTCGCTACCCATTTGAAAAGGTCCAAACTCGATTATTTAAGGCAATGTTATATAAAGAATACAATCAGCATTTCTTTTCCCGCATGATCACCTTATTACTATTCACTTTAAACGATTTTTCTTCACTTTTATTTGAGAAATCAAATTAAAGGTGTATTTCAGAAACTAAACAATGCAGATTTGATAACTGAGAATCTACGAAGTGAAATTAATGTCGCCTATCGAAAATAGTTGGCGATAGGTGGTAAAATCAATTCCAGAAGATAACCACTTTTCGCCATGCTTCATTTTTATACAAAAATAATATAAAATAAAATATTAATTAACTGAATACAATTTTTATGTATTCCACAAGAATAATTAAATATTCAATAGACAAATTATTTGTCCAAAAAGTTATTTTTTGCTTGATAAAAATTTGATGACACTCAGTATATTTGGCAAGAAATATTGGATTCGATGCACTTGCTCAAAATAATACTCAAATGTTCAAAATCACAAATACAAAAGGAATATTTATTATTTTTTGACTCTATACGTTAGCAGCAGTAAAAATACAAAGAACTTTGCGGCTCATTTATTTCACAAATTGCAAAATATAGCGATTTCAATATAATTGGCGAAAAGTGGGGCACTGGCGAGAAGTGGTGATTCCACCCTATTGTGCAACGGTCACGAGTGCAGAAAAATTGCTATATAGTAAGGTAGGGTAACTGGATCGTTTTCCGAAGAGTGCTACTTAAAAGCTTGTTTTTGGACTGATGAAATTCTTTTTTACTTCTTCTAAATCCATAGAATTATTCACTGTTTCATTCAGAAACATAATATAAAAAAAATTATAAAAAATGATAAAGAAAATTTATAAAATAATGATAATACTGAAATAAGTCAGCATGCACTAACTGGATCGCTTTTTCGCTAATTGACTCTTAATTAAACCTTTGGATTTAAAATACTTTTTTCACAAGGAAAAAAACAATAAATGCTTTCAATCAACGAGCTGTCGTTAACGAAATTATCACTGCTAGAATATTTTAGTGAAGAACCCAGCTGGCACAAGATTAAAATGAGTCGATTACAGTCATTATTTAATGGATAAAAATATTATTTTTACTTTTTCTTAAAGTTGAATAGTTATATTATGTTACTGTAGTGACTAAATTACGGAAATAAAAATAAAAATATTATTTTAAGTAGATTAGTCATAAACGATCCAAATAGCGAAGCACCCAGAGCACACTTGACTATATGCATTTGCATAATTTATCAATAAATAGAGAAGAATTTTCTATTGCCAAAATAAGTGAATAAAATTACATTTAATCGATTGGATTAAGCCAAAGTTTGATCTGTAAATACTTTAATAAACTCTTTTACTTATTTATTTATTTCCCAAAATATTTATTTATCTTTATACATTACAGCCGATACGTTAATCTGTTGAGCTTAAAGCGGGTCATGGATAACACAAAAAAATTATATTCTATCTAAATGAATATGGGGAGAACTGTGCTCACTGATTAAGGAAAGAAGTTTCTTGTCATCAAACTTAGGATTAGAAAGATTTTGACTTTGTATAGTAATGCAAACTCACCTATATTGTGTTCTCTTGGGAATATCCCTTAGTGAAGGATATTTTCTGGAAATTGATGTTCCTAACTTCTGCATTTCGCTGAACTTCAAACACCACAATGAAACGTCCCAGACAACCTTCACTTTTGCTCAATATTTTCTTCACAATATTGCTAAGTAAGTGATTAAAAATCTATAATTTAATTTTGCATCAAAACCGGTAATGTTCTGAGCACTGGATGTCTTTTGAATGCGAACGTGTTCAGCATTCACAGACGATTGAAGTTACTGGAGGAAGCCAGAGCTGAAGTTTGCTTTTTGCCTTATGTTTTGGCTTTTAATCAGCTCATTCTCATACATATGAGCATTTACAATCACTAGCGATATTTACTATCTCATGTGTGTGACTGATTACGCAGAGTGACGTCACTCATTCGAAATTTTACCATACTGGTAGAATTCTTCAACAGCCGCGATATAGAATACTTTAAATGCTCTTTGGATTAAAATAGAACGGATTTTTTTGTATTCCATTGCAACACGGTTCTGTGCATAAATTTACCAATTAATTGCACTACACACTTTAATTCACTAGGTGAGAATTCAATTGAAAAGCAATGCACAATGAATTACTCCACAGCACTGAAGAATTATAAATCAATTACAAGTGAGAATTGCACTACGTCATCAACTGAGAACAACTTGATTACCTTATGCGACAAAAGCCATTTGCTCACCTTAAAAAAAGCAGAAATTCTCTCACAACAATCTAGATAAGTTTATATCTTATTTATAAATCTATATTCGTGGTTAATTTTAATATGAATAATTAAGTATCTTCCATACACTCTTCCGTCTGTCTTGTGAACCTTGTTGTGAGCAGTTCGTAAAGAGATCGGCATATCATTTACATTTTATATACAGAATGTCCAACATGATTCTGATAACATTTGACTCAACAACTCTTAACTTCCCAGTAAGAAGTTGGAGAGATAAAAGAAATGCAGTTTGTGTATTATCTGTGTAGTCTGTGTAAGAAACGCCAATGGCACAAACCTCTTTAAGATAATCTATAAGGAATATTTAACTATTTCAGGATTTTTACATTAGGCAAAGATTTTTTTTTTCTGTATTCGATTGCAATTGACCAAATTTACAAAAAAAAAACCTAAAGTGTTCCATTCAATGTAGAACATCAGAAGATAATTTGAAAATAACAATATAAGTGATAAGTATGGTATTAGGGTACCGGCACCACTTAATAGCCCGTCCTATTTATATTACTTATATTTTTCTAGTACTACAAACAATCATTGGTCTCGTCATAGCTCATTTTTCGTAACACTAAATCTACCGACCGTTTTTGATAGTTTTTCGGTCAAATGACAAACCGCGGTAGGGTATTATACTTAACAAATTTGTCTCGGAAAAGTGCAAAAAATTAAAATTTAAACACTGGTAAATATAATATATTACATGCATATTTTAATAAATTAATAAAGTTTGATAGTGACATTGCACCGTTTAAATAAGTGGTAATTTTAAACCGATATTGATCGGGCTTTGGTAAATTTAGTGCTAAAAATCTTACTTTTACAGGAAAAGTTTATCAGCCCTTCTCACAAACCACTCTAGAAGAACCAGGTCCCTTGCTTCTGTACTAGATTTGTGACTTATCCACTGCACTGGGGTAGGTTATCCAATCTTCCACTTCGCTTTTGGGTGTACCATGGTGCAAGTAGCTCTCCTTGAGATCTTATGCATTTACTTTTTTCTAGATCTATCACTTAATTTAATACTAACTTGAATAAATTATTAGTTTTTCAATATTGTGGCATTTAAAATTGCAAAATCAATAAAATTGATCAGTAAGTTAAAATTCTTAAGTACCGCAATATCCAATAAAAAACATTTTTATTTATTTATTTATATATTTTATGAAGAATATTTTTTCAAAGCATCAAATTAATCGAAATAAAACTATCGAAGATACACTACAAACTACTGAAAGCTGTATTTTAATTTGGTAAGTAGGTATAATAGCAAAATCTGTCCACGTACTGCCCTCAGCTCGTGATCTAGAGTTAAAGTGCACCCACTATAGATAGAGCCTTGAATCTTGCAAAATTCCGCTTCAGTGATTGGAACTCATAATCCTGGAGCGTAAGTGGACCACAAGAGCCTTAAAATCCAAGAAACCAAGAGTGCAAGTGCACCATAGGAGCCTTAAAACTTATAAATTTTCCTTTGAGTGATTGCAACTCACGATCCGGAAGTGCAAGTTCACTACAAGAGCCTTGGAATTCAAGAAATCTTTCCTTTGGTGCTCGGAACTCACGATCCAGGAAATGCAAGTGGATCCCAAGAGACTCAAATTCCAGTAAATCCTTCCTTCAGCGATTGCAATTAACGATCCGGGAGTTCAAGTGGACCACAAGAGCCTTTACAACCAAGAAATATTTCCTTTAGTGCTGCGCAGCTCCATGATCCGTGAGTGCAAGTGCACGACAAGAGCCTTAAATCTTGGAAATCTTCCCTTGTGTGATTGCAACTCGTAACCTGGAAGTGCAAGTGAACCACAAGAGTGTCAAATTCCAGTAAATCTTTCTTTGCTCTGAGCTTATGATTTGAGAATATAAACTCCCAACAAGCCTCCCAAACTCCACAAAATTTTCTTTTTAGTAACCCCTTTAGTGTAGTTGAAAAATAATGTGTTCCAAATTTTTTTCAATGCCAAAGACAGATTTCCTCTCATTTCAGGCTAGTATGATTAACCCCAGACTAAAAGATTTTGATGCAAACGGAGTTCTGATGGAAATGAACTTGAAAGGAACCCATACAATGAAAGCCTTGCAGAATTACAATTTTTTCAAAATTTGGAAAGGTATTTTTTTTATTACTAGGCTTTGTTTTAATATCAAACCAATTCTTTTTTGATCAGAAAATCTGGGACTTAATTGAAACACTTGGAGATCAAATCAGGAAGAAAATAAAGCTGACGAAAAATCGAGTTTACAGCGTAGAATAAAGAGAAGATGCAAAATATGGACCCAGAATATTCTAATCCAGAATATTTACAAAAAGTTTTTCTCGTTCCAAATATTTATTAAATTCAATTTTCAAGCAATCATTAAAAATGTTCAGGCTGCGATCTGTGAAGTAATTTTGCATACTATTTATTTTATGTCAAAATGTCTCTTAGAATCTGGGTAAATGAAATAATTTATATGAACTTCAAGTTTTAAGATTAGTTATAATATTGTTATTGTCATTTCAGAAGTTTTTGTGATTTTTTCTATTCTTTAAATTTTAAATAAAATTTGACTTATTCCGAAAAGTAAATGGTTTTGATATATTTTCGGTAGACTACTGACGGCAATTAGTACAAAAAAGTCAAGGAGATGAACTCCCTCCGGATGCGTCAGGAGGTGCAATCCTTTCAGGACAGGAAAACACAAAATTCTTTGCCAAAGCTTTCGACGCTTCAACGCGTCTTCCTCAGTGGTCAAATCTGTGATTTGTCTCTGAAATTTTGTCCACACTCTATTTCCACTACTCCAAATGAGGATTTACAGAGAAAATTGGGAATTCGTCGCGGGTACTCCTTCCTGGACATTGATCTGGGGCCAACTGAGTTGATTTTGGGAAATCAACTTAAAAAGTAGCTTGGAAAAGGCTCTTAATTAAGTGTGTTTAATTAAGTATTTATTAAGTACTTAATGCAAAGTATTTAACATGTTTTTCAACAATGTGCTTAATTAAAGACTTTGACAAAGGCCTTAATTAAGTACTTAGCTTTAAGGCTGAGCCATGCCAATTTAGTTTCGCTTTCGCTAGTCGCTACAAAGCGCTGACGGTTGTGTCATTTTCATATATATTTTAAGTTTAGATGTTCTAGGACCCCTTCAAATTAAGTACTTGATCTAAGAACTTACTATAAGTACTTAATAAGTACGTAATGTTAGCCGGGGATTGTACAAATTTAAATATGTTTAATTTATTGTCTTATAAAACATTTGCTAAATATATCGTGCATTCTAGAAAAATTTAATACGACATTCTTATAATTGTTCCAACTCATTAGCTTGTTTAAAGTAAGAGAAAATTGCTCACCTTCCCTTTAAAAGCCAACGGACGACTTGAAAACTATTAGTTCAGGAGACTATAAAGACTCCCTGACCATACTCCTGATGGAAGGGTGGATCTGAGTTTGAGCCGCAGTCCAATAAAATACAATTCAATGCGCTAAGCTAAATTAAGACTTTTGCAATTTTCCCCAACATTAATTCCAACCTCTTGTGGGTGGGAGTTTCCCAGAGATTTCGAGCGCATTTATGGTTTTAATTCTTTAATTTATGCACCCTTCTCACATGGAGACCAACCCCATTTGACCATTTGAAAATCGTTCCTTCCTTTTAGTCCGAATTTAAAACTGTAGCTGCTTTTTCCTCCTCTGAAATTTTTTGCACAAGTGAAAAAGTGAATTGTATTTTGTCAGTGTCATTTGTAGTACTTTATTAGCATTTACAAGAATATGCAGTGTCAATTTTACTAGAGTTTTCATAAAAAAAAGAAACAACCACAGATGGTTTTATTGCAACATTTGCTCCAACACTGTATTTTTAGTAACAGTTTTGAGGTGGTAAAATTTGACCATTTTATTTTTCCACCAGAAAACGAAACTTCCACAGATGAAGTCTTAACTTACTTTACCATCTTGAAACAATGTTTAAGGACTTGTTTAGTACACTACAAGCTGAAATGTTTACTTTTATTGTTCTTTCAGAGTTTAATTCAAAAGTTCTAAGATCTACTTTTTACTTCTTACGACGATTTTCTCATCGCACTAACCATAACCTGATATCCTCTATAAATTCGTGCCTTTAATCTCATTTTTTTGCAAAGATTTTGGTTTTTGTGCATAGAGAGTTGGAATATGATAGAATCAGCAAAATTAAAATGTAAAACTTCTATCCGATGTTGATTTTTCAACACAAAAAAAACAGCAAGTTAATTACTCTCTTCATTGTCGAAAAAAAGTTGCTCAATTTTACGTCAAAAGCTTCCTCTACTGTGGATTCTTTTTTATCCCGATTGAGGACCACAACTCACTGGACATTCTAAAAAACAGTTAAATATTTGCTTTGCAGTTAATATTGCAGAAAGGTTTTTGCTTCACGTGTGATTACTAGCAGGTGATATTGCTGTGAAAAATCAAACAAGGGTATTTCCCTTCTTCAGCAATTAAGAACTTATGGGATTGGATTTTAGCTTAAAAAAGTAATACTCTTTTGTTTTTCATCGTCAGTTATTGGTCTTTTGGATCTCTTTGGGTAAAATAATACGCAAAATGTTTGTTCATTCCTCTATTCCTGGACGTATTTTTATACTTGGAATAAAGCTAAAGTCGATAAATTTACGTTTTACATAAAAAATACTAAGGTTCTTAAAATTGACAAATTAACGAACTGATAAAAAGCCTTGTATAAAAAGTAAATGAACGTCTATTTGCAAAAGATATGTTGTTAATATTCGATGAATTTAAAATTAATTTTAAATTTTTAAACTAAGTTTCCGGATTTTCAAGAAAAAATTTGTGATTTATCACATTAAGAAGTTGAAAATAGAATTATTCAGTGATTATAATGGGGATATAAAATAGAACAAGAACATTATGAGCGTCATTGCTATGTTTTTTTCTCGAAACAAAACGGAATATTGACTCTCGAAGTACTTCGAAAATTCGAATTGGAAGTATTTCAGCCACCACGCGGACAAAACGAGAAGTAAAAATGTTTTTTATTTGGTTTTAGAAACCGATTCTCAAATTCTTGAAACTTCAACTGTGAATGAGGGAACTTTCGATCATATTTACGCAAATTGTCGTTGATCTTCGAAAAATTCAAACAGAATTTCGAATTTTCATATCAATATTCTCACAAAGTTAGAAAAATTTATTAAATACCTCGTTAAAAAGTAGTCAAACCAGTTAGAGGGAGTGGGGGCTACATTGAAAACGCTATTTAGGAAGCTGATGTTTAAAGTATTGTAATTTACAATAGATAAACATAACAATTGTGAATCTAAATTAATTTATGGTTAAGATCAGCTTCCTTTAGAAATATGCGAAAAACAAATTCAACTTAACCCTAGCGCAATATATAGCCTCATCTCCCTCTACTTAATTATATTAAGGAGAATAATAAATAGAACAGAGCAATGGGACGTGTGTTGTAATTTTGGTTTTCCTCGCAATAATGTAAAAACTGACATATTGACACTCGAGATATTTCGAAAATCGAAATGTAAATACTTAATGAGGCACCAAATCTATGAAACGAGAATTAGAAATATCTTTGTTGTGGTATGAGAAATTGTACTTTGAATGATTTTTCTATCGAGGAAATCCACTTGTTAGGGCTCGGACATTAGACAGGTTTTCCAGTTAAAGATAAGTTTCACTCTGCTTATGAGAACTTATAACTTAGACTAAATAAAGCGTGTCCACGATAAAATTGTTCCCAAGAATAATGCTTTTTAAAAATGAAGTCTACATAATATTAAAAAAATATATTTTTTTTAACCTTTAATTCATTGTAGATTTATTAAATTAGTTCTTTTATTCAAGTATTTGATTTGCGAAATCTCGAATCTTTTTCTTGAGTCCTCCTATCAATTTTTGTGAGTTTTTCAAGGTCCGCGTAATTGATTCCAGGATTTTTTTAGATACGTGTAGGGGAAAGTGGTCTGCCTTTGAATGCGGCAGCCTTTGAATATTGTAATTTTTTCATTTTTCTTTAAAGCATAAATTCTTTTCTATTAACTATTAGATAGCTATTCATAATCCTCACAAGTTATCAAAAAATGCAGACCCTAGCTCTTATTTTCTAGGTGCTAGGGCAAAAAAACGAAACTGAGCTCTAAACTGTAATTTTGATGTTCCACAATTCATGTGTTTTTTCATAATTAAAATAATTTTTCGAACAAATCTTCTATTGTGAGGCATAGAAGGTTATTCTTGGATGGTATTTCTCCAAATACATTTTGATTCAGACGAAACAAATTTTGTGAGTGATAAAAGTTTGCAAATATTGCTCTGCGGCAGCCTTTGAATCTTAATGTTGTGTGCCTTTGAATCCTCTCTTTCCATGCATTGAAACATCTGACAACTTCCTGTCCGGGAGCAGAATAGAACTCCTACTTTGGTCTGACGAATGTCATACAAATACTTATAAAATGCTATCTTGCTCCGGCCGAGATGTTTCAAACTGACAATTGTCAACTTCAATGGCGTTTTATTACAAATTTTCAAGTGAAAAACAGTGCTTCAGAAAAATGTAAAAAATGTTGTTGTATAATAACTTTTGACTACAGTGGTAGTTTTATTGAGTGCATTAGGGTTCATGCTAATCAATTATGGGCCACTTAATGTTACAGCCCTAATATTCTCAGTGAAAAATTAAGATTCAAAGGCTGCCCAAACACATTGAAAGGCAGACCATGCAGGCTGCCTTTGAATATATCGACATAACATTTTTAAGTTCCTCACCAGGAAAAACTGAGGACTTGCGATTCCTGAATGGAGTAAGCATAGAAGCTTAATGAACAAGAGAATTTTTTGGTGTAGTGAAAAGTAATACTCATGTTGTAGTTTACTCTGAAAAAAATCTCAAATTTTGAACATAATTTATCGTTCAAAGGCAGACCACTTTCCCCTACACGATAAGTTCCCTTCCCTTTTCCATAATTATTTCGTATCTCAGTGAAAAATGAATAGAATTTTATGAGTTTTTCACCAAAAGAAAGGTAAAAACACGTGTTACAAAGTTCACATACAACGAAAATGCGGTGCTAGTGACATCTGTCACAAAAATATCAAATCATTTGGTACAATCTTAACGTGGACATGCTACAAGAGGTTATAAAGTATTATTTTATAAGATTGAAAAGATCTCACCAAATTGTAATTTTGTGCAATGAAGGAAATTTGGAAAAAATCTTCAATTAAAGTCAAAATGATAAAATTTAAAGTTTCTTGTGAAAGCATTACGTAAAATGATGAAACCTAAAATTTAATAGGGTTTCTTAGGGTTAGAATAGATTCAGGCTAGCATTCGAGAATATATTTTTGAGAATATCGAATCAAATAAATTTATGCAAAGTACTTTTAGTCCCTGAAACAAATTGTAAAATTGTGAAGGACTTAAAGGCTGTTTAATAAGTTTAAACTAAAAGTATTATGAAGAGATTATACGGTAGGTTATCTCGAAAAAATATATGCAATACCGTTGCTTAATTGATTTATTACCGATTGAGGTTAATGCAGCCAGGTTAAAAACTTCAAAACCTTTCAAAAGAATCAAATTTAAGGATCCCATTTAGAAACAAGCTCAAGATAAATCATTTCCAAGAATGATTACAAAAAATGTGGACAAAAGAAACCCAAAAAAATATTATTTTGGAATAGAATAAGGAATATTGGAAATAGAAGAAAAAAGTCTGTAGAGTGTAGATAGTTTTTTCAATTTATGATTAACGAAGACCGGAAGGTGGTATTTTTTGCCGGTTTAATCTCCAGAACAGTGTCAAGTTGAAAGAAAAAGCTGATTATATACCCCAATCTTTATCGGTTCGACTATATTATCAGTAGAACAAGAAGTAGGGTAAAATTAAAAATTCCGAACTTTGAAAATACTGTTTAATTGTCTTTCTTTTTATAAGACTTATTATAAGAATTTATGAGAGTTTGTTGAATTATATTTCCAATTCCTTGGACTTTTTAATTTTACTGGAACTAATAAAATTTTAACTGCTGTATATCTCTAAAATTGTGAAGGATTGTGAGGTAACTTAAAGACGCATGATTTTTGAGAACATAAAATTTTAAGATCATAAAATAGAATATGGGAATACGATAACCTAAGACAAACTAAGTGGATTTAATAGCTTGAATATACCTTCGGTTGGATCAGCAATGGTGTCATTTGAACGTCCTTTCTATCTGCATTTATTCTAATTACCATGCAACTACTCTGCCTTTCTCTATCACTATTCTCTATGTCAGCCTATACCCGGAAATGGGTGAAAATCATGAAAGTCAAAATTCCAATTAGGTTGAAATTCCGATTGGTCAAAATTCTAAAAGAAATGAGATTTTACGGAAGATACAGTAAGGTGGGGCAATTGGATTGTTTTTCGAGGTGTGCTACTTAAAAGCTTGTTTTTGGACTTCTTTTTTACTTCTTCTAAATTCATAGAATTATTCAAAGTTTCATTTAGAAACATAATATAGAAAAACTATCAAAAATATTAAAGAAAATTTATAAAATTCGCTAATTCACTTTTTAATAGCGAAAATGTCAGTGCTAGAAATTTTTTAGAGAAGAACACAGCTGGCACAAGATTGAAATGAGTCGATTACACTCACTTATTTAATGGAAAAAAATATTATTTTTACTTTTTCTCGAAGTTGAATACTTCTATAATAATGTTACTGTAGTGACTATATTACGGAAATAAAAATAAAAATATTATTTTAAGTGGATTAGTCATAAACTATCCAGATAGCGAAGCGCCCGGATTAGCACACTTGACTGTAATGTGTTAGAATAATTTCCTATAAACTCAGAAAATTAATCTTTGCCTTCAACAAGCGACAGTGCATTTGTGAAGTAGCTATTACACTTCTAAGAACTAAGAATATGGGATTTTGCTTTATGGGATTTTGGCTTTTCGAAATTTTGGCTCATTTGAGATTTTGGTGTTCTGAATTTTGGATTACGGGATTTTCACATTTTCGAATTTTTGTTCCATTTTTCCATTTCTATGGAATTTTGGCATTGAGAATTTTGGCTTTTTGGGATTTTGACATTTTCAAAATTTTAATCCATTCGAAATTTTGGCGTTTGTGATTTTGGATTTCGGGATTTTGACTAAGACCCCGCTTTTCTATACCAAATTGAAATAATCGGATCAAGTTACTTAACATTTTATTATTAAATTATACTCCGTATATAAACGCAGTCAATAGCTTTTTAACATGAAATATCAAGTAAATTTGATGCACCCTTAATTAAAATAGGATCCAATACCCACAAACCAATTTAGGGTTTTAGTTAGTTGAGTGATTGTCCAGGAAAGGTTAACCGAATGTTTGCGTGGATTTTCTGCGCCAAAAACGCGAAATGTCCATAAATATTTTTGTTATACCACCCATCCCGCCCATCTATGCTCTTGACTAAAAGTCAATATAGGGAACAGTGGGTTGGCTTTTCTGTCCAAACGCTAGCTACAATAATAAAATTAATGGGAAAATGTGTAAATGAGCACAAATTGGTTTTTCAGTTTATTCATCCAAAAAGCTCAACAACTAAACAAAATTAATGGTCCATTTGGTTCGTATGTAGAGGGCATTAAAATAAACAGACTAACGTTGGAGACACATTCGCAGGAGTACCTCCCCTTGGCCCGTTTTGACCATGCTCCGAGACCAAAAGAGGGACCATGAAATTGGTTGTAGGGGGACTCAAGAGTTTATATGTTAGATGTAGTGGCTTATGACATCTCATGTTTTTATCCCTAGCACAACTGCCACCCCTGCACACATGTTACACGCACAAATTACAAGAGATTTTAAACTCGACACAACAACGCACAGGGATTTCTTCTCATGGATTATGTTGAATTAATTCAATGCCAAAGCACACATTTGCCAACCCCCAAGAACACTCTCGTTCTCTTGCAACATCAGAACTTTAAATAAAGTTTTGGTGAACTTTTGCGCTGCTTCAAATCTAATTTCGCAAACTATTCTTCCTATCCGAAATACCATAATCCGTAGGATATATTTTTAATGCTAATTCCTAGACGTTCTCATTTAGTCTTTTATTTGGGCTAAAAGATGGATATTGGGGTAAAACGGGTAGAACTGCACACAGAACAAATGAAATATTTATAATTTATTGAGAATCATTAGGGCACATTCAACGATTTTAAATTTTTAATTCTGTAGTACTCAGGTAAAGTGTATTTTGCAATAAATATTATATTTCCGTCACATTTATTTAATTTTAAGCCTTGCAATAAAACGTTTTTACTTTCAATTCTATATATTCTCAGATTATAAATTCCGGACAGAATTATGGGTGAAGAAAATCGGAAATTTGCAATTTGAAGTTTATTCAATTAAATTTTATATTACGTTTTGAGACAGTAATCCAAATTGAATTGTTCTTAATTCAGCGATGGACGAAATTCCAAATTTTCCCTTTATTTAAAAATATTCTTCGATATATTCAAAATGACTTTGTTTGAGAAACTGTAGTCGTCATGATTTTTTTAAAGCTACTAAAAACAATTCAAGTGAGTTTAAGAAATTTGATGAATCAATATCAATCAATTCCGAATAATTTTCGGAACATTGAGAATATTTGGAGTAACTGAAAAAAAGAGAAAATGCAATGAAAGAGGTGAGAGGAATATAGAAAAGTCATTAGAGAAGATTATAGATAGTTTTACGACCATCAGATCTTTTATATCTCAAATGCGTTATTTTTTGAAACCGAATTTTTTTTGAGAAAATTGCAAAGGGATAACCAAATTTGAAA
The DNA here is from genome assembly GCF_024763615.1 of Phlebotomus papatasi. Taxonomy (NCBI): domain Eukaryota; kingdom Metazoa; phylum Arthropoda; class Insecta; order Diptera; family Psychodidae; genus Phlebotomus; species Phlebotomus papatasi. The sequence goes on from NC_077223.1 coordinate 12,970,155, forward strand.
ATCCATGTCGCTATTCCATGAATTATAATTATTCCATTTGTTGTTATGTTTATTTCTGTTTTAGAATTTCGCATATTTTAAACGTTACCGTATTTAGCCGAATGGAAATATTCGACCAACGATGACTTATACGGGCTTTAGACTTAAGGCTTAGTCATATGGCTAGCGGATTTTGGTTCTCGGGATTTTGGATTTTCGATATTTTGGTTTTTGGGATTTTGGCTTTCGAGATTTTGGCTCTTCAGGATTTTGGCTTTTCGGGATTTGAGCTTTCGGGATTTTAGCTTTCAAGATTTTGCCTCTTCGGGATAATGGATTTTCGAGATTTTGGCTTTCATGAATTTGGCTTTCAAGATTTTGGCTTTCGAAATTCTGGCTTTCAAGATTTTGGCTTTTCGGAATTTTGGCTTCTAGGATTGTGGCTTTTAACATTTTGGCTTTACGGAATTTTGGATTTTGGAATTTTATCATTTTGGGATCTTGGCTTTCGGGATTTTGGCTTTCAGGATTTTGATGCGTTCTGGATTTCGGCTTTTCTGAATTTTGGCTTTAGTGATTTTGGTTTTCAGAATTTTGACTTTTCGGGATTTTGGCTCTTCTGAATTTTGGCTTTTGGGATTTTTGCTTTCAAGATTTTGGCTTTGAAGGATTTTGGCTTTTGTGATTTTGGCTTTCGGCTTTTCTGAATTTTGGTTTTAAGGATTTTGGCTTTCAGGATTTTGACTTTTGAGAATTTTGGCTTTTGGGATTTTGGCTTTTGGGATTTTGGCTTTTCGGTATTTTGAAGTTCGGGATTTCAGCTTCCGGGATTTTGACTTTCGAGATCTTGGCTTATCGGGATTTTGGCTTTTGAGATTTTGGCTTTCGAGATTTAGGCTGTATAGGATTTTGAGTTTTAGGATTGTGGCTCAACGGAATTTTGGCTTTCGGAATTTTGGGTTTCGGGATCTGTATTTTCGAGACTTTGGCTTTCGGGATCTGTAATTTCGAGACTTTGGCTTTCGGAATTTTGCCTCTTCTGGATTTTGAAGTTCGGGATTTCAGCTTCCGGGATTTTGGCGTCCAGAATTTTGAAGCGTTCTGGATTTCGTGTTTCCGATATTTTAGTCAACACGGGCTTAACAATAGTAAAATTGCAAAAATGACATCGATACATCACAAATAAATAAATAAGTAATGGTTATATTCTTATGGTTTAAGTGTATGGACAATGTCTCTTAATTATAGCATTGAGCTAGTATCAGTTTACCCTGTGTTACTCGGGTAGCTTTTATAATTAACTCTCTCTATTTGAGGTTATATCCATCGCTCAGAATAAGAAACGAATAATTCGCAGTAGGGAACTTTTGTATAGGAGACCAATTTGAAGCTGAGATTTTACATGCAGAGTATAAGATTTTTGAGATTCAAAATCTCTATAATTTTCAAAATAATTAACTTTCCAGGATGATATTCACAGGGAAGGTAGAGGGTATAAAGAAGTATCCGAAAAGCGAAAAAAAAACGAATTTTGTAGAAAATCGAGTTATTCGACTTATATTCTGAGTCTTCAATGTGGTCTTTGATGAATTTGTGGCTTGAAACTTTAGCGCTTTTTAACTTCCATTTACTCCCACAAGATAGTATAGTTTTTCGAACATACAATATTCTAATGAAATCCTACACTGAGAGAAATCCGAAAAAGTTAAAATAACATTCCGGAAATGTTAATTTTACCCTGCAGTATTCATCCGAAATCGGTGTAAATATTATGGTTTTTAGGTGTATTATGAGTTAAAGTTACCCTTTTTCATGTTAATTTTACCCTTAAAAGGGTGTAAAATTAACATTAAAAAATGTTGATATATTTTTGCACCTAAAAAGTGTTAAAGTTATGAGGAAAAAAAGTCAATCACATCCCCATTTTTTCTCAGTGTAGTGAACAATTTTAAAATAAAAAAAAACTTTAAAAATTTGACAGTTCCATTTCAGCTTATTGTATAGTTTTCTCATAGCCTGAACTTAAAGAATTAAATAGACTTTAAATAATTTTAAAGATATCATTAGACAATTTTGTTCTGCTTTAAAAATCCGATATCAAAATTTTACGCCTAATGTAATCTTACATAATTATAATCTGAAAAATTTATTCCTGTTGTTTAATACCTCACAATAAATTAGGACAATTTTTGGTAGCTTGAGCCTAAATTTAACCAAAGTATTGTTGATTTAGAATAAGTTTACACTGATTACCACATTTCTGATTATGTACACGAAGTAATTTAATCCATAAGTTTGAAGAGGATTTTTAACTGCTGAATGTCTATGAGATTTCTGCAAAAACTTCAATTTAGGATTATAGATATTTTCACACTTCTTGTACCCATCTTCTGCAGAAGAGTTTGAGGTGTTGGGGGATGAGACGTCGAGCTAAGTTGTGATTATATCCAAGGATCGACAAAAACGCGCCACTCTCTCGTCGTTCGCTAATCCAAAACAGTTTTGCGATTGAAGATTTGTGGGATTATCGGCAGCTTCTCGTTCGCGTGTTGGATGAATGTGAAAACGAAGAAGGACGTGAATGCGGGAAACTTTTGCCACCCTCATCTTCTCATAGCTGCTTTGGCCCAGATAAGCCAAAGTGTTGGATGGGAAGTGAAGAGTCTTCACTATGCATTGATAGAGACGCGATCGGAATTTTTCATTAATTTCCCTCCGTTCCGGGGGTGGTATGGAAGAAAGGCGTGTATTTCCCTTTTGTATGTGCAACTATTAACCCCTCATCCACCGCACCAGCACCTCCATATTCTCCCACTTCTGAAAATGTTGGAAGCGTCTAACGATAGTTAGGCCACAGAGGAAGTTTTTAACAATTTTTTTTTGCCTAACAAATCCTTTTAGAGACTTCCATAAGCATCCAACCAAAATACTATGCAAGTCTCAAGGGATTTTCTTTTATTATCTCCGTCACTCTATCCAATTTTGACTTTCGACACAATTTCAAAATTAACTTGAAAATTTTTTCACCACAAATAGAGTTAATAGGAAAATTCTTCCAGTCAATGTCAGAACTATGTAAAAGTGGGTGATATAAAATCGCGCACCTCCATCCAATATCACATCAATAGCATCGTACGAAACTCTGGCGCCACTTTATTATATCTATCTTGCTATTTTATGGGGATGTTTTGTGTTGATTTGAAATTTATACACCGGCAATAATACAATTTCTCGTTAAAATATCGCCCAAGTAGTGGGGACAATAAATTTCCATTTTTTCGCGTGACCAGTATTGATTTTTAGTATATTCCAAGCTTTTTCTACGCAAAATATTCACAATACCAAAAATCACAACTCATTTTTCACGTAGAGAAAAAATATATTTCATAGAATTGTTCGTAAATGTTTGTGAAAGATACTAGGGACTTACGACTTGGGACTTACGGCGTGTGAAGTCTTACTGGGGACTTTAAGGATTTTGAGCATTATGTCCTAGACACACTTACGACTTAAGTCGAGAGACGACTTAGTGGAAAATGATGGAAATGTAGTTTGACCATTATTTCTAATATGCTAAGCCGTCTCTCGGCTAATCCTCAGGTCTGTCAAGGCCCTTAGATATTTTGGATTTCGGGATTTTTGGCATTCAGAATTTTGACCTATTCGACACTTTGGCTTTCGGGATTTTGGCTTTTCAGGATTTCAAGTTCCAGTATTTTTGCTTTTCGGGATTTTGTCTCTTCGGGATTATGCCGTTGGGGATTTAGGCTTTTCCGGATTTTAGCACTCGGGACTTTGGCTTTGGGATTTTGTCTCTTCGGTATTTTGGCATTTTGAGATTGCTTTTCGGGATTTTGGCTTTCGGGATTTTACTTCTTCTAAATTTTGGAGTTCAGAATTCATCTTCAGGGATTTTTGGCTTTTCGGGATTTTGGCTTTTCGGGATTTTGGCTTTCGGTATTTCAGTTACCAAGATTTTGGCTCCATTCGGATTTTGGCGTTAAGGATTTTGGCTTATTGGTATTTTGGCTTTTCTAGAATAGGGCTTTGGAGATTTTAACTTTTCGGGATATTGGCTTTTCGAGACTTTAGTTTTTCAGGATCTTAGCTCTTCAGGATTTCGGCTTTTGCTATTTTGGCTTAAGGCATTTTTATTTTCGTGGCCTTACAACTTCACTGGTAAAAATGAAAGGATCAAATTAGATTATATTCCATCCTTTTCAAAAGGATGGATCATATTTGAACCTTTGGAAAGATCACTAGTGTCTCTTGAAATTTTGTATGCAAATTTATGATGTTAGATTATGTTTTATCACGAACTTATTATCGATATCAAATTTTTCTCATCTGAGCGAACACCAAAACTGACTTTATCACTGTTTTTGTTAGTTTATTCCGGACGTAAATAAGTGTCAAAACAGGGACACTTTCAAAGGATCCTCGGTGATGTTTTCATTTTTACTAGTTGGATCAATTTGACCCTTTTATTTTTACCAGTGTTCGGGATTCTGGCTTTCGAGATCTTGTCTCTCCTGGATTTTGGAGTTCGGAATTTTAGTTTTCGAGATTTTGGCTTTCGGGATTTTGAAGTGTTCTGAATTTTGGGTTTTCGGGGTTTTAGTTTTTCTGGATTTTACCTTTACAGGATTTTGTCGTACAACACAAAGTTTGGATTTTCGGGAATTTAGCCTTTCAATATGTTAGCTCTACGGGATTTCGACTTTTGGGATTTTTGCTTAAGGAATTCTGGCTTTCGGGATTTTGAAGCGTTCTAGATTTTAGAATTCGAGATTTTGCTCCATTGGGATTTTGGCGTTGAGGATTTTGGCTTATTGGTATTTTGGCTTTTCCAGAATTAGGCTTTCGAGATTTAAACTATTCGGGATTTTGGCTTTTCGAGACTTTAGCTTCTCAAGATCTTGGCTTTTCAGGATTTCGGCTTTCGCAATTTTGGCTTAAAGGATTTTTACTTTCGGGACTTTGCCACATCGTGATTCTGACCTTCGATATCTTGTCTCTCATAGATTTTGGAGTTCGGAATTTTAGTTTTCGAGATTTTGGCTTTCGGGATTTTGAAGCGTTCTGAATTCTGGCATTCTGGATTTTAGCTTTTCGGGGTCTTAGTTTTTCTGGATTTTAGCTTTACAGGTTTTTGTCGTACGGGATTTTAAATTTTCGGGAATATAGCTTTTCAATATGTTAGCTCTTCAGGATTTCGGATTTTGGGAATTTTGCTTAAGGAATTTTGGCTTTCGGGATTTTGAAGCGTTTCGGATTTTAGAATTCAAGATTTTGTCTTTTCGGGATTTCGGATTTTCATGATTTTGGCTTTCGCCAACACCTACTGAACAATATACAAAATAAAAACTGAGATCATTACAAATAAATAAATATGTAATAGTACACTGGTAAAAATTAAAGGATCAAATTAATCCAGATTTGATCCTTTTGCAAAGGATGGATCAAATTAACATGTTCTATTATGATAAATGTGCATTCAAAGTTCGAAATTTGATCCATCTTTGCAAAAGGATCTAATTTGGATAAATTTGATCCCTTTATTTATACCAGTGTAGTATTTATATCGTTTCTTCTCTAGCCCGGTAACAAACTTTCGGAATAATGAAAAAAAAAATTAAAGTACGATATGTATGTGCTATGACTACTTTAAGGATTTATTGTTGATTTAAATTAATGTATCCGGTTTTAAAATTTCAAGAGCTCTCCAAAAAAAAAATCTATATTAAACCAAATTGATTAGGAAATAGGCCCTTCTGAGTAGTTGAATGAAAATTTTATGTGTAGAATTTTGTTGCCCAGTACAGTAGTAGTTTTATGGTACATTTTATCATAGATAACTTCCCGCCAAGCTGAAAATGTAAATCTTCGGTTTTGGCGCTGAGCGACAAAAATCAAAGTTGGTAACCATGAGTCGCTCTGTCATTTTATCAATACGATATAGTAGCACATCGTGCATAATAAAGTGTTTTTCAAGTAACAAAAGATTCTTATTTAAAAAAAATAAGAGTAAGTAACTTATTTTACTTAATTGAGGTGCAAGACTATGTCAGTTTAATTATTTTAATCGTTTTCGTTCTGTATGATTTATTTTGTAATATTTTTTTGGTAGTGTTTTTGTTTGTCTTTTTTTTCTGAAAAATAAAAATTTCTTTTCACATTTATTTGAAGGGACGAATGATCAATATCCAAAAAAATTATTTTCTAGAACTGGCTCATCTTAAAGAAAGAAAGTAGCAAGAAATTGCCAATTAGCTTGACGCTATGAAAGGATATCAAAAGAACCTCATACAGCGGAAAGCCTCATTAAATGATTTTAAGATAAAAGTTACAGTAAAGTAAAGGTGTCTGAATGGCGACAGGATTCGAACCGATGGAGGTGAAGTCGATAAAGAATACATCGAGAATGATCTTATTCTTTCAATTCTCGGTAGTGCAGCTGGCAGAGGAGTTCCGATCATAAGAGGAGATCTTCGTCCATTTGAATTCTTTTACGTGAATTTTTTTATGGAAAAGGATATGTATTTAAGCTCTGGAGTTTCGCCAATATTAGGAAACCATTTGAGCGAAACTGAGCGACATTTTTATTATAATAATAAATACCGTGATGGCAATCACAATTGCTTTTCTGAACTTTTTCGAAAACATACCTGAAAATTGGAAAAAGGAAAAACGAAAATACAACTAATGAACTTTTACAAATTATTTGGTGGATTAAACGAATAACGAACAATTCCTTCTACTAGACGAAAGGAATATTCGCAAATATTTTTATAATTTAGGAATAATCGCCATAATTTGCCCGTATAATAAAATTTTTCTACAACACCCCTTTTCTTTGATATTTTTATGTCACATCAATTCTTTATCTAACTATTTTGTCTTTCGATTCGAACTCGGGACCTGTGCATCATAAGACGAGCGTTCTACTAACATAATCCATTTCTCACTCAAGGATTTAATTTCATTTAATTAAATACAGTGATATGATAAGTCAAGGCAGTAGCTTTTGATGGAATATTTATGAGATTGTCCTGCTTACAATGCACCAATATGAATTGATGAATTTTCTTGTCCTATCTCATTATATGGAAAGTATGGAAATGATGATGTTTGTTCATAATTCATATGCCAAAATTTGAAGACACAAACCTGCATTGTGTATGCATTAAATTGTCAAAAGTGTCACTAACAATAGCATTTGCACATTTAATTGTAGACTAATATGCACCATGACATCTTCCCAGACTTCACTTTCAGCATCAGCATCGTCGTTATTAAGCATTTCACCAATTTGTCTCATACACTGACAAAACTTTTGCCATTTTTCATGAGAGGCATTTTGGCAAATTTTCAGAAAACCCATAAGGAAAGCCACTCTATGTCATCCTGTCAATTTCCCCGAGGTTTTGTGGTCAATTTGAGCATCGTCATGTGGCCACAAAGTGTTACATGATAACTGTAGTACATTTACAGACAGTGCGTGTTTTTAGGTCACTAAATATGAATCAATTCTAACGCAATAGTTGCCATGGATCTAACTGGGATACGGTTTCATGGCCTGTGAGTAATTAGAAATTATTGTTGAGCTTGCATTTCGAATGCAATTTCTCTGATATTGATGATTCACTTTACTAAGCCTAATTGGGTACGTAGATAAGAGACAAAATTTCTTTTCTAGTGCAATTAAATTTGTAAGGGTTCTAAAAAATAAAACATGTTCCACTTAGATTTTTTTTTACAATAGACTAGTCAAAAAAATTTAAGAAATATGCATTTAGTGTTATATACTAACATTTTCTTATCCTACTGTGAAAATCTTTTACTTGAATTCTCTTGCATCGTCAAATGCGTGTCTTCAGTATTTAAGAAATGCTTGATTAAAATAATAATTTTTCAATATAATAAATTGAAATTCAAATTCAAATTCAGCACAATCTAAACGATAATGATCGAATTTAAATGCAAAAACGGTTTTGGATTTTATTCAATAGACACTTATACAACTTATTGGTTTTGAAAGTTTTCGAAGTTTCATTAAGATCTAATTGCACTGAAACGTTAATTTAAAATTTTCCACACCGAAAATTAGAATAGAACTATTTTCTTTTCAATGTAAGCAATAGCTCACAACAAAACTGAAGTTTCTGGATAGAAGAAAACTTTCCAACATGTTCTAAAAATCATTTTTCACAGTGGTAATGTGTATTCGATGCTCATGAATAATGCATCTCCTGAAATAACATATAAACAACACGAATATCATTTTCTTTGGGATATTGTGACATTATTGGAATTGCTGAAGATGAAGAAGTTTAAGAAAGATTTTTCCTCTTCTCAAAACACTCAAAGTTCCGAAAGAAAAATTGCATGTCCTGCTTATAAATTTTAATATTCTTTACATCTTGCAGCGCATTTGTATTGAGGGTAGAAGATATTTTTGGGGATAAAAATGTCTTTTTCCGAATATGAAATTTACGTGAAATGCATAATGCTCTGTTAAAATGTTCCCTTGAGACAAAACCTTCGACATTTGAACTCAACCACAACCAATTTGCAATCAGCATTTAACACGATAAATGACTAACAAATAATATATTTAGTTCCCAGCTATTGATTTCTATTATTTATGATCATACATGGACCTACTTTTAATATCAAAATACATTTTCTAACTGAAAAATACCCAAGTAGCAAAACCTAGTTCTTAAGACGTAAATTTTTGGTAAGTCTGACATAATGATTTATGACATTCACACACTAGGAAAATTTAGGTTCCCAACCAGTGTTGCTGACCAAAATTTTTAATTTTTTGAAGAGGTCGTATCATATCAGTCATTCAGTCATATGCAAATCAACATGACAGTCATATGACTGAAAGTGTAGAACTGTCAGGAGGATATAAGAAGAAATGGGGCATTGAAGCACCTTTGGCATTGAATTATTTTTTCTGTATTCTTAATGGATTTGACCCATGGTTTCTTCAGGAAATTAAAGGCATTTAACTGCCTAATAAAATATAATATAGTAACGATTTTGGACCCCTCGTGTGCAGTTCAGTCCGTGTCATTATTTCCCACCTCTGATTCTGTCTACTTGCCGGCGAATTAGTTTACAAATTGACATCTCATAAAGTATGAGACAATTATCCGCTTGTTGTCGATATTTTCCACCTGATAGCGGAATAGAGCCCGGCTAGTGGATTTCCTTCCCCGTTCGCGGCAAATTCGTATTTCCCTCCTCTCGTTGCAAGCAAGGCTTTTTACTGGCGGTATAGTACTGTTGACCGCCGTGTAGAGGATTGGCTAACAGAAGGCACTGTCAGTTAGTCAGTAACATGGCCTGGAAGAGTTCAGATGGGTCACAGATCTGGGTCGCTGCCGGGCAATTGGCCGCGATAAGCCTTGGTCTCCATAAGGAATCTCAAATAGCAATTTGGAGTAAGATTGCAGTCACAACCCGCAAAAAATTACTCTGACTCGAAAATTACTGGTTTCAGTATACAAGAAATGGTCAAAAAGATTAATCCTAATTGAAATCTTAAAAATTAGTATTATTCGGGTGGTATTTTGGTCACAGCATTACTCAAGATTGAATTAGTAATATTATCGCTATTTTACGATTCTAAAGTTAACTCTGCCACGCGGTAACAAGAGCGACTCCAAACGACGGTCTCTTTCTGGATTCCAAAATCGGGTCCTATGACGGTCATCAGTGAGTCGAATGACGGAAAGTGGGGAATAATATGACGGTAATTACGGAAGTTATTTAGCGTCATAATAACTCTGAGATTACTCGCTCACGACTAAAATATGACGCCGACTTCCAGTAACTTCCAGTGTCCAGTGAAAGGAAGACCGCATAGGAGAGAAGAGGAAAAGGACGAGATTAAATCTTCTGGAATAAACCATTCTTGTCTAAAAAAGAGCTATTTTTTGGTGAATGGACAAAGAGACAGCGTTTATTAATGGGCCAGGGTGTCTTCTACTTTCACAGGGCACCCTTTAACTCTCAGGAACGTAAAAATATTATAATGGGTCAAAGTTATTAAAACAAATTGAAAAATATGGTTGTTCGAGGCTTGGGTCGTCCTAAGGTACTTCAAGGTACTAAGGTCCTAAGCACTTTAAAGCGTTGAACTTACGTCTTTTGATTTAATGTAGTGCCTCGGATCATACCGGTCATGCATTGCCACTTGGGTAAAGTTCCTAAAATTTTTCCATTCCCTGGATTTTTTTTAAGTTGTGAAACATTTTAAAGCCAAGAAAGGTCTTCTACTTTCACACAGCAATCAAGTTCTTCTAATTCTAGAATTTTTTTTTAGGAGTCTACAGGATCTACATAAGAATCGAACCTAGAATACTTCCATCATAGAGCTACCGTTTTAATACGTGAATCAATGACTGTATTTTTTACATGTAGCATATTCATTCGTAAAATTAAAGAAATACTTCAATGAAATGCTTATACGATGTTCAGGAACAGATCAATGTAATTTAAGAGCCTCTGAGAAGTTTTAAGAGTTCTCTTTCAATTCAAATCTCATTTATTGAGAGATGAATTAACGTGAAGTGTGTGAAATAAGGTGAAATTTAAAATTTATAGAAAGTGTTGACAATTTGTTCCCTTATTAATGAAAATCCTTTCGTGACTTAGGCAAATGAATTTCCAGAAAAGGAATCTCTCAGCTCACCCTTGGCACCATACTGAATTTCTTCAGAAGGCAATAATTAAATAAATCCATATCACCTTGGCATTTGCAATTCATTGGGGAGCGATGTTATACTTTCTTCAATTTCACCGTCTACACCATCGAGTGTCTCATCCAGCATCTGCAGTCTGTTTCTAATTAAGAAATCCTCAGCTTAGTAAAATTCATTTCCAACCGCCCTTTGCCGGATATTTCGTGACTTTCACTGAAGTTCTTCGCGGATGAGAGATTTTGGACAATTCCGGATGGCTTTCGTAAAAGAATCTGTCACATTTGGTGTATTTCACTCAGCCATTTCAAACAAGTTAATTTGACGAGAAGGACGCTGATGATTGCTTTCGCAATTATTCTCTCGAGAACTCAACAATGCTTCAATTCTCTGGTCTGTCTCATTTTCTTTGAATCCTTCCTATCACCAGACGGTTCAAAATTATTTTAAAATACGATACTGTCACGGTACTAGAAAATTGTAAGGGAAGAAGAACTTGTGGGTGGGGATAATTACGTCGTGTGTTCTGAAACAGGAACATTGTCGATGAAAGAATCATCAGAATTTCAAGGTGAAATCATTAAGATGACTTGTTAAAAAAAACAATTTATTTATTATGTACTTAAACAAACATAATATTTTAAAAATTAAAATAATCCCAAGTACCAAGATATAGTTAGCAGAGTATCATCAAAGTAACTATTTAAACACCCGTACGTCTAAATGAGGAATAATTTCTACGTAGGCGGGGGGGACTTCAAGGGTTTAGAAGAGAACTAGTAGTTCATTATAGGCCATTACCGTAGATTCGGGTGACTTTGATCCCCTTTCCTTCGTAAGCTTCGCTTTAATTGTAATGTTTAAGAACGATTCTCACCGATCAGACAAGGTAGATCGGATCGATGAAGACCACCGTAAAGTTCTAGAAGCAAAGAAAAGCTTACGAAGAGAATAAGGGGTAAAAGTCTCCCACACTTACGGTGCTTTGTCCGTTTTTTTTTCTAGGCCTCCACACGGTGAGCCCTGGAGGGGAATTCTGTAACGCGTTGGCAATGCCATAATGACAAATTGGGTTCGAATCTTAGGAGAGCTTTTTAGAAAATGCGATTCTGTAGTCGTGACATTGCCATTTCAGCTCACGTGGCATTGTCAGAAGCTTGGTCAGAAGTCACATATTTGAGATTTCTGGCAATCTGTCAATTCAAATGACAATGAATTTTGTTAAACAAATCAACCAAGACGTACTGTATTTTCATTAAATCATCAAGTAAAGGGATTTCATTAAAAAATCAATGATGTGACAAAAAAGCTCAAATGGCATTGTCAGGTTTCGAACTCACGCAGAATGAGAGTAGAGAAAATCAGCAATAAGCTTGCGGAATTACGGTCGAAATGGTATGTCCATGAGATGCGTTGCACAGAGGACTACAGTAGACTCTCGCTAATTCGGCTCTTTCAAGATCGGGCTACTTTTTAATTCGGGCTACAGTTAAATTCGAAAAAAGTTTGTTGACATATTTCGTATTTGATTATGATTATCGAATGAAGCAGATATCCTTAAATTTATATTAGATCTGATGGGATTTTGCATTATTAAGAAGTTTTCATGATATTTACAATAAATATGAGTAGGTAAACTTAATGTGACTATGCAAATGAACAAGAAATCGTTGCATTTCAAATTGTTTGTCGCCCGAATTTCGTTCTAATCCGGGTGACATTTTTGTCCCAAATGCCCTAATTTGAGAGAGTCTACTGTACTTACTAAAGAGGGTTCTTAACCAAATCCAACAAAAAAAAACGGTCCTGACCGTCTCCCAACCACATAGCTTTCCACCCTAAAAAAAGCGAATGAGGTCGAAAAATCTCGCAGATGAGACGATCCAGGATCGCACTGCCTGGCGACGATGTGCAAGGTGTGCCTACCCTACTTAAATGGCAAAGTATCTGTGATGAAATAAAATAGAGGAAGGCTTTCAGGCTTCGCACACACCCTGGCCTCGTAATGAATCTTACCTATTTTTACAGGAAATGTGTGCCTTAAGACTAGCTATTAACATAATGTTGCCATTAGGTCATATTCATTAAAGAAATATTGTTAAAATTTGGAGTGTTCGAAGTAGTGTGTGCGAAACCTGAAAGCCTTCCCCTAGTCTATTTTTTTCTTTATATAAGAATTTAGAGCGAGAAGCCCGGTCACTTACAGGGACGTTGCAACCTCCTAAGTAAATAGGTAAGGTCCTCATGGGAGCCTTTTGAGTCGATCTTCGAGACGATTTCTTTCGAAAACCAAGCTGAATGGTTAGGTAGTATAAATACTTTGCGTAGTAGGGGAGACCGGGGAGGTTTGAGACACTTTTTCATGTTTTGACTTTGAGACAGTATTCCAAAAAACCACGATAGTGTATTACAATTTTATGCGGTCTATGGGATACTTATGGGTATTAACTTTATAAAAAGTACTCGATAGAACTTGGAAAACAACTGAGTTTTCTTGGAGTAGATAAATCATTTTACTTGACGCTTTGTCCCAAACCTCCCCGATATGGGGCAGTATGGGACGCAAAAGGTGATGTTTGGGACGCGTTTTTTCTCGCATAATTTGTACTACTGGAACACGTTAATTAATTTTAAATACCACATTAAAAATATTTCTAATAGAAATAAAAATGTTTCACCTTTTATTTACACTTAGAAATTAATATCAGTTTAATTTGTACAGTAGAGTCATTTATTGTCAAACAATTATTTAAAGTATTTTCTTCTTATTTTCCATCTACCTTTCTTTTCTTTTCTTATTCTAAATATTGCAATCATGATTATCAAATTGCTCAAGCGAGTAGATTTTCTTGCAACTCTTAGTTTTGAACTCATTGATGGATTCCTGTTTGATTTTACGACAACTGCATTGTACCTGTTTTATCATTATTTCTCTGCTAGCTCTCGCCTTGCCTTTTCTGGAGAACTTCTTCGAGAAATTTTCGAAAAAAATAGTTTTTAACTAAATTGGGCAAAGATCGAATATCCTCTGAGAAGAAATTATTGATTCCCTAGACAATGATGGTTTAATTGTCCCTGTAGTTAGAGAAATCTGCTCCACTGATAAACTTTGCAAAAGAAGGAGATTTCCAGTAGAAACTGGGCATTACTCTTCATTTTGACAATAAACAATTGCATACCACCTACAATCTTGTCGAAAATCAACGTCCCAAACATCCCCGCGGGTAGTTTTGGTATTTAAAAACTTTAAGTAAAAAACAAGAGCGTATAATCTCTGAAACTTTTATAAAAATATGTCCCCAGATTACAATGCTACCTAATGAGATGAAAAAGTTTTGATTATATATCGCTGATATAAAATACAAAGAGGAAAACTGGAACGTCGAAATATACAATTTTTATCAATTTTTAAAAAAAATTTCATAGAATTAAAACAATAAAACTGAGGATATCCATTCTTTTAGTTAAGATACATCTTAATATTGCCTACGAATGCAGTAATGGTTAAATCCCATTTATTTCAAAAATTAATGAAAACATCGGCTTGTCCCACACTACACCTGTCCCAAACATCCCCGGTCTTCCCTACATCAAAAAATCTATTTTCAGCACCTTAATAGAATCTTCTGCTCGAAAGGTATATTTGTCTGCTTGCTATTAAAATGAAAAGCACTAAAGTCATCTATAGTGAATGAAAGGATGTGTATGCATAGATTATGTAAGTGATAAACATTTATGATACAGATTTCTGTTGAATCATCATTTCCTTACCTGATTTTCCAGTGAATGTTCCCATTATTCTTGGCTGTCCGATGAGTTCCTGAGGTGCGTTCTATGCACAATTCTCCCAATCTATTGCACGTCAATCGCGATGCCATCCATGGTGACGACGCCATCCCATGCGCTGCTGGAAATGCATGAATGCTTCAGAAACAGATAATTAATCATTGGGATTATGTGCTTTATTCAATGTTTTCTCCATCCTGCTGATCACTCAATTTCACCCTCCTCGGCGTCACACGATGAACAATCAATGTGACTTCCATGGGAGGATGGGTGATTGAGGGCAAGAAAAAAAAGGAGATTACCTCCCTATGCCAAGTTCTTTTTGCGCCAAAAACGAAAATCCCAGAGAAATGTCAGCGAATAGGGAAGAAAATTCCATAAACACGAGGCTTCTTGATTTCCATTAGAGCCACCCACATACACTTGATATTATTCATCAGACAGATGGAGATTGATTATGAAGTCAGGACATCTAATTTATACATTCAATAATGTGATACAATTTCTCCTTGAAGGGTGGAAAAAATGAAGACAAGCAGTTGAGATGAACAAGACTGAGTGAGATTCCAAAAAGGAAAAAAATATGACAATATCGGGGGTTGTCTCAGCATTTTATAAATCAGACTGACGACCGTGATGCAATATATCAAAATTATTCTGGGAAAGCAACACAGAGAACATAACAGAAAGTTATGCTAATGCTTGACAAATGGGGGCGATAGAGAGAGTTATGACGAAGACAAAGGGTAAGGATTGTGAAGTAAATAATGCAAGAGATTCCTACAAAAAATCAAAAATTGTTTAAATAGAAATCAAAACACTTTACCAAGGGTTTTATTGATGCTAACCAGAAAATTGCTCTTATTTGATTATTTCTGTTTTTAAATAATGGATATTTGTCTGTTTCTGCATGGGCAAAGAGATAGATTGACTTGTTAAAGTGCTCGATTATCCGTGATATTAATTTGGAGTGTTTTTTAGATTTACCGTATACTTCAGTCGAGATAGTTTGTCATGGAAATTTTCATGGAAATAATAATTTCGTTGCATAACTGTCTTTGAAGTTAAATAAATTAATGTTAGGTGCTTTACTTGTCATTTTTCACATTTTTTACGATTTTTCTATTTTTAAAATGTTGATAATAATAATGACAAACTATATTTCGTATTTTAATATCAATAATTTTATTTGAATTGAAAATTATGTCATAATTGCAATTAGCAATTTATTGTAATGGGCAATTGATCCGAAATGCTTCCGTTCATATTAATAAAATTTGCAATGAACATAATTCGATTTGCTGTTGACAAAATTTAAATTGTTGATATAGGTGATAATTTTGTTAATAAAGAGGGGTACATGCAATACTGTCGATGGTGTTACACTATTCGCCAATATAAAATGGTAAATTTCATTATAAATTCCATTCTTTTCACGAGATCATTGCAATTCACCTAATACAAAGCTAATTAATTAGTAAATAGTGCAGAAGGTAAATTAAAATACTGTTCAATTTTAAAATTAATTTGTTTTTGGGAAATGCATTTTGTGGAGATGGTTAGAGTTTTTAGTCACTATGAGTTCAATTTAGTGTAAAAGGTTTGAGGTGTTTACGATCAATGTTCTTGGTAATTGAGTTTAATACTAAAACATTGTTATTAAATTTTCAATAATTTGAACGCAATATATAAACGTTTTTAGGTCAACAGTTAAATAGTTTACATAATTAAGAAACTTAAATTAAATTTGTTAAATTAAAAAAATGCTGAACTATAAATTTTTGATACCATTAACTGTTTTTTTTCATCCAAAAGATTGTATGAAACGCATCAATTATTCTGAAATTCAATTAGGGATTATTAATGAAGAAAGTCCACTGGCATTGCAATCATCCTTTACAGAGATATTTTGCATGATACGATGGAAAAAAGCTAAGTTATAAATGTCTTTAATCTGCTTGATATTAAGCACAGAGCATGAAATAATTAATTTTAATGCCATACCAGCTCTTCCGCAACTTTTCCTCTCTCTCTGAACGAACATTTTCCCAATTAAACTGCTAAACTTTTAATATAAAAGCGCTCCAAATAATGGCACGGATGCTTTTTCTATTTAGACATCAGTCCTTGGCTTTAGGACTATAGTGGGCAGAATATTCCCACATTTCTACCCCTTTCACACTCAAAGTTCAAACAGTTTTATGCAATTGAGGACCTCTCCTGAACCACGTTCTGATTTTCCGCAGGCAACGACGTATTTAAATAAATAAATTAGACCGGAAAATATAGGACAATATTCCATGGAAAACAATGCGAACAAAAATAGGTTAAACGAGCAATCAGGATATAGAAAAAGTTTCAACAGAAACTTTTATTATCTCACTGAATTCCAGCTAGCTTTTTAGACTATTTCAGTGGCAATTTAGCAAAGTCACTCTAATATACTTTAAATCGGGAAAAGTGGACTTAAAAAAGGAATACAAGGTGTCTCAAGCTATTTGGAATATTCAAAAAAACGGTAACAAACGGTGTTGACGCCAATAGTGAAGGGTATATTCACCTGAGGGAGATATGAAAAATTAGCACGAGTTCCGGAAAGCAGCTGAGAAGCCTCGTGGAGCACTTGGACACACCTGTGAATAGAGTAAAAGTGGGAATTCGGGTCGAAACTGACCGAATTCTTTGCCTCCGGATGCTGTCCACGTGGGAATTGATGAGGGCCAAATGGTTTGGCGACATAGTGGAGAATGTTCTTGCACAATCACTCGCGAATGAATGAGCTTACTACTTCACTTCAACAATTATAATTTATTTAATTAATAAAGAAATTCAACTAACTTTTATTTGACTTTAACGGACAGTGTTTTCAGTTGGGTGAAGAAGCAGTAAGAAAAGAGGTCTGGGCAGTCCGCGCAACGGCTTTATAGTCAGGACACTGATGCCGTGGCGACATATCATTGGCCTTAACATTTTGGTATTAACATTTTCAATCAATTCATTTGATCATTTCTGATTAACATATGTTATGATATTCAAATTAAATCTAGGAGAAACTGGGGGCAATGCTAAACACAGGGTAGTTGTAAACATTGGTATTCCCGGTCCGGATGTAGCTCCGCCCCCAACAGCCCAAGGGCCAGCACAAGGGTAATCCCGGATCCAAGTGAAAGAAGCGCTTTGCCTTTTTCATACGTACTCGTCCTTCACACCTGTGAGAAAAGAAGAGGAAACAGAAGGCCTGAAGAAAACCCATTAAAGTAAGCAAGCAGCAGTCAGACCAAATAGGTCGAGCAGAAAATATCCTTACTTAGTCTATTAGGACACTTCTGGTAATCACCAGTGGAAATTTATTTCATCTCAAGAAGAAAAACAAATTTTCTGTCTTGCCCAGAGCTTTCGGTCCGGATCTCTGGGCAAGTCAGAAAATTTGTTTTCAGGCAACAACAAAGGAAGCAGAAGGAGAATTCAATAGAGATATAAGCAATTCCGACAGCATTAGGTTTCACATTATTGACAGCCAACAAGACGTCACCGATAGTAATATTTACAAGCAAAGCTGATATTACATGGTAGTGGACTAGGTAGATCTAAAAGAGGCCTAGAAATAAAAACGGAGAAGGTACCGTTGATACAGGTGACTTTGTCCGCCGTGGATGACTTTGTCCCCCTCCTCTTCGTAAGCATTCCATTAATTCTAGTACTTAAGGATGGCTTTTATCGATCCGATCTACCAGGTTTGTTCGGTGAGGACCGTTTTTAAACATTAGAATTAATGAAAAATTTACGAACAGTAGGGGGTCAAAATAACCCATGGATGAGATAGTCATCCGCATTTACGGTAAGCTATTTTTGTAGGATTTAGGAAAGGGTACTATCATTGTCCTGCTCCGCTATTCAAGTCAAGATTAGAGGATCATGCTGCAACCGAGAGTACTCTGTTTGGCTTCCCGAATCAAGATCACAACCTGTTTATGAAGCTTTTAAATGCAGCATAGTCAACATCAAGAACAGATCGCTCCCACTTCCTATACGCATAGTTATAAACACTCACAGCCGCAAGAGCCGTAAGAATATCAGGTCTTATCCAAGGAGTCTCGGGGTAGCGAACCAATAGGAAAGACTGGGGCAGTATTGGGCTACATGGGGTAGCACGAAACACTGATATTTATGTCTACACTACTTGGACTTTTGTTAACCATTTCTTACGCGAGGAACCCAATCAAATACCGATCCTAGTATGGAATTCAGACAGGAAACCCTCTCATTAACAGTCGCAGCTCTTCTGGTGTTCGCCAGAGAATTCTTTCTTTTCAAATCAAAAGACTCTGAATTTTTGCCAAAGCTTTCAACTTGGTGTGGGTCTTCATCACTTGGCTGAAAATTTGATTTATTTCAGAAAGTTTTTGGACAATTTTTCTATGCTCTCCTACTTACTCAATTATAGCCGTATTTTACAGCAATTACTGCATACAACTCTGCCAGATATATAATCCAAAGGACCTCTCATTAACGGTCGGAAAGGTATTCAGAATGCTCCAATTATACCCTTCCGCCGCTGCGAGAACAGCTGATTAGTCAAAATTTTTCATAGATCCGATAACTTGAAATAGATTCCTCAATCTTAGCGGGGATATTCAGTGAAGACGGGGAGTGTTATTCTTGTGGTCAGCAATAAGATGCTTATCTGTTGTGAGTTGATCATCCATTAGGCATTTTAACGAAGAATTTCCGGGTTTTCGAATTATATTTTTTACAAAATATTTGGCGCATTTTACTGCTCTAACTCCACAGAGAGAGCAATGTAAGGTAAAGTGCCTTCGGGTCGACCGGTGGTCATTATTTAAATGTTTTAATGGTGAATTTCTATAAAATTGTCACTGATTCGTATTTATTTATGAAATAATTGACCTATTAATGTTAGATCATACGCCAAATATTTGTGCAAATATAAATAATTTTAGTAAATAACTCTACCGGTCGAATTGAGGAACCGGTCGACTTATGGGCACTTTACCTTACATGTGTACATACGGGGACCACTTTTCTCAAAATATCTTCACATTTAAGACGATTTCGGAGAAACTACGTCGCGCTGTTTGTCTGTCTATCCATTG
Organism: Phlebotomus papatasi; assembly: GCF_024763615.1. Classification (NCBI taxonomy): domain Eukaryota; kingdom Metazoa; phylum Arthropoda; class Insecta; order Diptera; family Psychodidae; genus Phlebotomus; species Phlebotomus papatasi. The sequence goes on from NC_077223.1 coordinate 12,989,752, forward strand.
GTATGTTACCATCGGTTTGAAATATAGACTTGGGACCTTCGAGGGAACCCCCCATAAGTAGACTGAGTACTGAGAACAGTAGGGGGAAGTGGGGCACCTCTGGAAGTGGGCATCTCTGAAATTGGTATTTTTCACCTATTTTTAAATAAAATTGAGCAGTATCGTTGTATAATTTGGGTTCCAAAACTGATTGAGAATCTAAGTTGCATTATGATATTGCTGAATTCTATTTAAAAATAAGAGAAAAATTCAATTTTCAAACGTGCCTCACTTCCCCCTATTTGTGGAATTTCATTTTTTTATCAACTGACATAGAAATAGTGTATCAGTAAGTAGAGTCGTTACTACCAAGCCTTGGGGAAATGAGTTCATAAGAAATTGCACTTTAAACACTAATAACAAATTCAACTAAAATATTTTTAATTGATACTAAAATATATTTTTTCAATGATTTCTATTTTATCCCGTCGTCAACATCTGTGACTTTTTGATTGTAAACCTGAACACTAATGCACTAATTTGTCTACAGAGGTTTTAGTGTGATGAAATTTGCAACAAACTGACTTTTTCATCGAATTTTACTGACCATCTACCTAAAATGTCCAATTACATAAATTAACTGAATTAATGATGAGTTACAGTGAAATTTGCGTAAATATGATGTGATTTCTAAATTAGTGATAAATTGATTTACATAGGCATTTCCATTAGAGTTTCTCGTGAGAGCCAAAAACTGGACGCTACAATTAGAACATTTGGATTAAAGAGTACTTTACTGGGAATTTTGCAAATTGCACTTGGGGAAAATTTAAAGCTTGTTTATAATGAAAGGGAGTGGTTTCCAACCATTCCTGTGAATTACATTGAATTTGCACACCAATACATGCTTCATTATTTTAATTTATTCAATCAATTCCAAATACAGTCTATTTGAATTGGTTCAGCAATTGATGTTGCATTAACCTGAGAGTTGATTTCAATTGAAAATTGTCCAAATGATCATTAGGGAAATGTTACTTTTTCCATGGCGAAAAGCATTTTTTTATTCACTGAAAAAAGAACTAATTATTATTTTTCCCAATAAAATTAATTAGAACGAAATATAATATTTTCACAGTATATTTTATTTTATTTATTTTATTTATTCATACACTCGATTTTAATATAGTAATTAATTAGTGGACTTAATAAATGGAGTACTTGATAATGAATAAATTATAATCAGTTTTCTTCTTTTCTTTCTAAATCCTAACGAATCTTGTTTTGAATAATTAAGGGGACTTTTATGATATTGTAGTTTAAAAATTAGACATACAAAAAATATATCCATATTTTTATTTAACTTTACAAAAATTTTGTAAAGATGAAGACCAAACAGTTTGAGATATTTACACAAGTACATTTGTAACCCTACTCTAATACGCTATTTTCTGAAAGAATAATATTTTTCTTTTTTGTTTAATTTCCAAGTGTTTAAAACAAATACTTTACGTAAATGCTCTAACAAATATCCAAACAAACCTATTAACAATTGAAAAAACATTGGAACAAAATTTTGTTTAAATATTTGGGTTTATAGACTAAAATGAATTCAATAGGTATCATCTTAATAAATAGTACAACAATACTTAACCCATTGCATTGGTACAAAGTGCTAGAGGTACTGGAAATAGAATGTTCGTATTAGCTTATTACAAATTAATCATCATCATTTTCTACCGCTTATCTCTAATGGGGTCGCAGGTTTAGGACATTCAGTTTAGCAGCTCACGCTTGTCGATCCTCTGCCACTTCAGAAAGGTGTTTACGGTCAATCCCAAGGAGCTTCCAGGAAAGATACAGAATTTTATCCAGAAACCTTGTCCTAGGCTTGCACAGCTTTTCGGGGTTATCTCTTTAAAATTAATAAATTACCAAATTAACCAGAAAAACTGTTTAAGGTTCAATAAGGTAATGCTAAAGAGAATCTATTCTGAATTTTGAGATTTCCTCATTGTTTTAGTTGGATATAGAGAAAAGATGACCACGAAGAATTGCAAGACTTCCGTTAACCCTTTAAGAACGAGTGGGACACCGGTGTTCCAAAAGTAAAAACTTATTTTTTTTTTTACTATAAAAAGGTTTTTCGTCCACCGTTTTTTTTTTGGTGCAATACTGGTCTCCCATTTGTTATTACAGGGCTAAAGAACACTTAGTGTTTTTCTCCATTAGAAACAGTAGTAATAACTGTAGTATGACACTACTAAATACGAGCTTTAACGGTCACCGAATTTAAATTCTTCGCACTAAACCAACACGAACATCACTTATTTATATAGTGTAACTATTTAGAAGAGAATTAATCACTTAAAATTTAAATCCGAAATGAACCTGTAGAAAAATATAATCAAAATCGGCACGATGACGGATTTTCAATGAACAACTTTTTTGCACAAAATTTGCAAAACGTTTTACGCAGCGAAAAAGGTGCAGCAAAAACTATTTTCATCCCTACCAATCTATTTTTCTCACATCACTAAAGCAGTAAAGTAACTGAAAATCCTTTCGCAGTGACAATTCGGATATCCATTGCGCTAAAAAAATTTAAATCCGCTTTCCGTTTAATAAAAAATGATAGATGAAACTGATGTACATACAATCAAACGGAAAATCTCTGTGAAAATTTTTTAAAAGGGTGACATATCCATTTTAGTTGTCTTTCTGCATCATTTTCAAAATCAAATCGACGGAAATTTTAGCAGAGTGAAAAATTTATTTAAATATTGAAACTCTCGAAAAAAATATATAATAAAATTTGTAAAGAATATTATCTAAAAATTATAAGGCTTTAAACTTTATTTTCATATCTTACAATTTAATATTTAATTTTTCATGTTATATTTATGTTTTCAATGTTTTTCTTTTCTATATTTATTACAAATATTACCACTAGCCCCACTAAAACTGTTTAGTCTGCTTTCGGAAAGAGTCCTGACTCTTTCTCTCCTTTTAGAAATTCTTGTGAAGAAGTCTGTAGTCGCAATTCAATGAGGATTAGAATAGAAATCGGTTGAATTGGAACCAATTCAACATTTTTTGGGAGTCGTAGATCGTTAGGTGATCGATAGGTGAATAATACTTCTTCAATCTATTCAAACATTTTCTCTTGGTACTCTGAAAAAATGAAGGTTTTGTCAATTTATCAAGAATAGTTTGTCAAAAGGAGTTTTTTCCATATAAAATGAGAGAAAAGGTTTTGTTAAATTGCTAAACAACATTCTTTTGACGGTTTTCTTTTAATTTATTTGTTTTCGTAACAAAACTTTTTTTTGGGAATGAACTGCTTTCCTGTCGAGATGTTTTTTTTTTAAATAATATAAACATTTTTGTTCTTTTTTGTGTTTTCTTGACTACTGTCTCTATGAAGAAGTTAGGAATTACTCGCATATGGTAACTACTGTGACCGTAAAGACCATTTAGCTCTCTAAATGAATAACGAAATATTCTTCTTTAACCAATTATTCTGGTTAGTAAATGATTTATGTGATGAAGCTGAGTAATTATGGAACGTCCACTCCTTCTCCTTAAGAAATCCTTAGTCTGAATATTATTGTTCAAATTTTTCTTCTCTTCAACTTAATCATTAAAGATCGTTTTGCTTCACGTTTCTTTTTTAGGCCCTTTCTAAGAAACAGAACAAAATGTCGTTTTTGAGTTGTAATCATTTTACAGGATTTATGCGAGATATCTAAGGTTAAAAAATATATTATTATAATGTTTTTTACATTTTTTTTTAAATATTTATTTAAATTTATTTTACTACTGTAACAAGAATTAGCAATAGAGCTTTCTGAAATGCACATTTTTATGTATATTTTGATTTTGTTTTGGAAAGATGATTGAAAAATCCTGTATTGATATTGCAACGCAGAAAACGAGATGAATAGTGAAATTTATTTTTTTTAGCAACATTGTATTGCAATGTGCTGAAAACACGCACAGCTATATCATAAAACGGTCAAGATTGCGCTTAAAAACACGCACAGCTGAATCATAAAACGGCCAAGATTGCGCTTAAAAACACGCACAGTTCAATCATAAAATGTCCAAGATTGCGCTTTAAAACACGCACAGCCCAATTATAAAACGGCTAAGAATGCGCTTAAAATTACGCACAGCTCAATCATAAAACGGTCAAGATAGCGCTTCAAGTTCCCATGCTTTATACGGTCCCAAGCTTCATATTGACTAAATTTTTTCTAAGTTTTTCAATAAACATGACTTATCGTACCCATATTTTAAAAACTGGGGAAAAGTGTCGTGTTTTTAAAATATATTGCGGAGTCACATTTATTCAGAAACATAGGAAAAGTTTAGTCATTATGACGCTTGAGACCGTACAAAGTATGGGCACTTTCCCCTATGGCATCAAATGGTTCAACTTCAACTACCCTAATATTAACTGTTGATAGTAAAGATGGTACCACAGTGAAAAGTCTCTTTTGCAACTAAGTAAATCTCTGGACATAATTGGGACATAAATAAGGTCCCTGTGACAATATGTATGAAGTAAAATGTTGGACCACATGTGGAGAATATGAAACATTTACGGTGAATGATGGATATAATAAAATTTTTTATCCCCATAAATTGCATTTAATCACGATGAATTTATTTTCTGAAGAAAAATGGTAAAAAAAGCCTCAATAGTAATATCCTCCCACAAATTCAATACAGTCACCAACAATATTGGTGATTATTCACAAATTTTGCAAATTTTCTTGATTTGTTTTCTCACATCGAGAAATTTGTATCAAATTTTCCAATCTGAGTGAGAAAGTCAAACTATAAATTATACTTTTGCAGGCACCAGCGATATTTTATCCCAGGCATGTATCCTTATAACAAACTCTCCCCCGAGAAAAAAAGGAGAAAAAAAGGGCAAGTGGGGGGAAGATGTGAAGGAAGAAATTGGAATAAGGAAGTGAATGTTGGTTGGAAGAGAAAAAGATGGAAATGGCAATAATTCTTAGTGAGTCTCCTTTTTGTGCTTAGTCAAAAATCACAAAGAACTATATTTCATAACCTTGTTTTCGTGCTGAGTATACGCTAGAACGCCCGTCTGCCCCAGAAATGTCTCACCATTGTAGGTGGAGAGATTTATATTAAGTCACTTTCTTGGCCCCAACCTCCAATTTCAGGGGCGAATTGAGTGGCAATTGTGGAGACACCAAGCTGTCTTCTTCAACTAATTTTTCTCATATCTTTTCTGGGCATTCTTCCAGAGTTATGTGGTTCTTCGATTTTAGTATTTGAGAAATTTTCATAGAAGTTTCTTTATGATATTTTTTTATTATATTTCGTTTATGTTTTGATATAAATTTAGTTGTGGGAGAAGACTTTCAGACTTTGTACACACTCTGGCTTCGACCACTTCATACCTTTTCCTATTTTCCTTTAATGAATCTTACCTATAGCAATTTATTTTAATGAAAAAAATTAAGTTTGATTCATTAAAAGAATATGGGACAAACATAAAGTGTTCGATGCCAGAGTATGTACGAAGCCTGATAGTCTTCCCCTATTAATGATCCGTTGCAGAACATTAATGTATTTATTTATAACTCTCATGATTTTAGTCATTTTAGAAAATGGAAAGTCCGTTTTGGTAAATACATCTAGAAATTTGCAAATTGTAAGAAAATCATTCCACTTTTAGCATACCCACTATATGAAAAGTCTTGTGGTCATTTTATTGTGGAGGTTAATAACTAACGCTACGACAGCTGTGGATCCAAAGCCGCGAATTTTTCACTACTATAATATCGTATTACACGAAGAGGTAAAAAGACACGCAACTCACGGTTCACTATGGGTGCTGATCAGCCGATTATGGAGACTGATCGGCCCTGATTATCCATTCTTGAAGATAATCCGACTGGCCGATGCCCGCTAGGCCATCATGGAGACTTCAGTGGTGATCGGAGTATTCTGACTGATCGATGCCAAACAATCGAGCATTGAGACTGAACAAGCGCCGGTCAGACGATTATGAAGACTAATAGGCACCCGTCAGTCGATCATGGAAACTGATCGGTGCTGATGAGAGGATCGTAGGGACCGATAGACGCTGATCAATCGATCATAAAGGCTGAAGGTGATCATACGATTATAGAGACTGATCGACATGAATTAACCGATCATAGACACAGCGTCGGTTGCGTCTACCTCTGTCGTATCTGCATTTGTTTTGTATCTGCATTCGGTGCAAGCTACAATACAGACGTCCCCTCTTGCGTGAAATGCTGACACAAAAGAAATGCAGGTACGACAGAGGTAGACGCAACCGACGACAGAACAAGCGCCGATCAGTCGATCATGGTGACTGATCATAGACGATCGACCTATCATAAACAGTGAAGCTGATCAAACAGTCATAGAGAGTGATCGACGACAACCAACCGATCATAGAGATTGAGAAAGCGCCGATCAGCCGGTCTTGAATTCTGATCGGTGCCTATCAGCCGATCATAGATATTGAGCACTGATTAGACGATTGTAGAGACATCTACGCCGATCAACCGATTATGGAGGCTAATCAGCTCCGATCAGATGACCAGATCTCCCACATACAGCTCATTTGAAAATCATAAATACTTATTAATCCCTTGCATCACACTCGTAAAACTCATTTTTATAAATTATCTATACACAGAACAAAAATATTTTGTAAAAATGTTCGTAAACGTTTGTGAATTCCTATGAAGGACTTACGAAATGCTCGTAAATCTCATAACACACAAACAAGTTCGTAAAAGTTTGTACTTTTTTCACAAGTTCGTAACATGATCACTTGACGAGCATTTTTTCTACTTCTACAAACATTTGTTCGTAAATATTCGTAAACGCACAAAACATGTTCGTAAAATTTTGTCATTTGTTCGTAAATGTTTGTTTTCCTGTCGAAAATTTTACGAACATTTACGAACAAATGACAAAATTTTACGAACATTTTTTGTGTGTTTACGAACATTTACGAACAAATGTTTGTAAAAGTAGAAAAAATGCTCGTCAAGTGATAATGTTACGAACAAAATTTTAGAAAAAATACAAGCTTTTACTAAATTGTTTGTGGGTTACGATTTACAAACATTTCGAAAGTCCCCTATAGGAATTCACAAACATTTACGAACAAAAAAAAATAAAAATTAAAAAAAAATAAAAAGTAATTGTTATTATATAGTCAGGAATGGAATTATATTTCTTATGACATGAAATTAACATTATTATCTATCTATCTATCTAATATTTTTACAAAATATTTTTTCTGTGTAAGGATTTATTTATCTATTTGGATATAATGATCTATTTATCTATTTTTGTGAGGAATACAGCAGGGCATAAGACGGAATGGGAGCACTACTTTAGACTATTTTACTATAATTTTTAGTTTTATTTTTGGCACTAATTTTTGATCTTTGTACTCTTTTAAAAACGGTATAAAATAGTGTAGTTAGTACTTTAATTCTCCCTTATGCCCTGCTGTTTTTCTGGTAAAACCTTATAGGGAACGTTTTAAGAACTTGAGTCCTGATGAAAACTTAAAGATCGATCCGAAAGCTCTCCTGTGTGATTGATGGCGGATTTCGGATTTTCCTACTGGGATCCATATTATTTTCGAAATATGGTATCAATAAAGCCTCTATGTATTTTTTTTAGAAGTGGGATAAAACTTGTATGCTTTATTTTATTTTTAGGATAAGAATTTTTAGGAAATGGGATATTATAGTACAGCTTTAAGTGCATGAATCTTTAGAGCTGTGCGTTGACCGGAATTGCGGGAGTACTTTACTAAGCAACTGTAACGGTTAAGGATAATTTTTGGAGATTTCTAAGGTAGACCGTTCATCGGTTGCAACTAAAATTTCTAAAGCTAAAATCTCGAACGCTAAAAGTCCGAATAGATAAAATACAGAAAGCCAAAATCCCGAATGGGCCAAACTTTTAATTATCTTATTAACTAATATTGGTGCTTTCCGACGGGTAGTTCAAGAAATTCAAGTAAATATTACGAATTCCGGTAAATTTAGGGGAATGGGACAGCTAAGACAAAATTGATTCTTGACCGGTGGATTCATAACCGGAATTGATAATACTATAACACTTATAATTTTCCAAGATACAGAAAATATCCCTTAGCCCTACTAAGCCAAACTAATAATTTCCTAAATTTTGGCTTTTCGGGGTTTGTCCATTCGACCCATTCGTAATTTTGGCTTTTCGGGATTTTAACCCTTTTGTTCTAACGATTTTAGCGTTCGTTTCACTGACTCCTAATACAATCTATCTATCTAACCTATAGAATCAGTTTGATGTCTGTCATATTTTAACCACAAACATCCGGACTTAAATCCAAATCATTTTTTCATCCACAAGAAAATTACTAAAATCCCTTCCTTCTGTGATTTTTGCGGGAAATGTAAAAAATTTGCCTATGTGAGAACAATGTGATAACTTGCATTATGTAGTGGAAATCTGGGAGTTTCCTCGGACTCTTTTTTTTGTCTGTTTTTCACTTTTTCCTTGTTTTCCTTGTTCCACTTCCTCTGGCCACATGACACCATTTCATACTGAGTTAGCAGATGTCGCTACAAATTATGCTACCCAATATTTTCGCCAACATTATTCCTACAGCTCTGGATACAGAGCTTTTAGAGTTTATGAAAAGCTTCGAGGTGTTCGAGGCTCTTTTGAGGTACATCGGCTGAAATTTTAGTAAATTTTCAGAGGTCTGGAAAAAAATGCAAGAAATTATTCATCATCTTGTTTAGTTATGAAAATTTTCTTCTTGTGTCTCCAGGTACAATTGTCAAGCGATAGAGGTTTTTCTTTCGATCCAGTCACGAAGGCGGAAGAATGGACGTAAAATTTAAATTGAGGTGGTTGCATTCTCTTATTTTTGGTGTCTTTTTCTCTGCGGATGCACCCTTCCGTTGTGACTTTAACACCACCCATTTTTGGGGTGGACAAGCTCCGCAGGGGAAAAGCTTCCTTGCCGGATGTGTTATGCAACCCTGTGCCAACAATGTGCATTCGTACATACCGATGGAATATTTTGTGAATGTCTGTCACGAGGGTGGGCAAAGAAAAATGGGAAAACGTAAAAAAGTTATAGAGTAGTGTTATGAAAGACGTGACTCTGATTTCTTTCGGCTATAAGACGTTGCGCACGAAGATTTTTGGCTCACGAGAAAATATTTTGTCTATAGCTCATTCTGTTTGTGGTAGAGATGTAAATATTAAAATTTACCAAAAAAATTTAAAAAGCTTCAAAAAACGATATTTATTTTTTACTAAAATATTTAAAAAAAAAATATTTAAAAATTTCTTGAATGATAAACTTTCAATTCTATGGAATCGATAGTATCAATAGGTCTTTTGTACCACTGTTAAAGGAATGTGATTGTTAACATTTATATTCGCTATAAGAAGTTCAATTTTTCAATTTTGAAGAGCGACTTTTCTAGAATTCTTTTGAGGATTTTAGAATAAGTCCGTCCTATCTTTAGGAGAAGTGGGGCACCTTATAATAATTGAGGCATCTTTAAAATAGGGATTTTTTCTCTGACCATTAAAGGGAATTGAGCCTTATTATAATGCAAATTAGCTTCATTACACTGAGAGAAATCCAAAAAGTAGAAATAACATTCCGGAAATGTTAATTTTACCCTGCAGTATTGATCCGAAATTGGTGTAAATATATTACTCTTTTTAGGTGTAATAGGAGTTAAAAGTACCCTTTTTCATGTTAATTTTACACTTAAAAAGGTATAAAATTAACATTAAAAAATGTTGATATATTTTTACACCTAAAAAGTATTAAATTCATGAGGAAAAAATGTTAATCGCACCCTCTTTTTTCTCAGTGTATTGGTTAAACTAAATTAAACTAAATTATATCATGGTAGGGTCCAGTTTAATTTGTAAATAAGAGAAAAATCCCTATTTTAAAGGTTCCCTAATTCACAGGTGCCTTCCCAAGAAACAATTTTTTCTTAAGATAGTCTTGTAGAGTTCCTTAAGTAAGGCACTATAAAGCAAAAAAACTTTTTATTTACTTATAATGCTCTTGGTTCCATCACTGAGATTACTACAAGTAAAGTGGCACACTCTTAAGGATCTTAAGAGCTTCTATAGGAATTTCAACAGAAAATTCAAACTTTAACTGTGTTATCACACTTGCACATTAAAATTTTAATATTATTTACATTAATTGTCGCTGGTGAGTGTCCAAATGTGTAATTTGTGTGTTTGAATCATTTTATATTCTTGTTAATAAAAAGGTAGACTTGGCCCGCAAAATTTGATATAAATTGATTTATAGCATTAATGCGAAAAATTAATGTGATTTTCTCTTTAATTTTTTGATGTGAAAAATATTAATGCTTTAGGTAAATTTAAACTTATATTTGCAGGCCAAGTCCACTTCTTTATCAATAAATAGAAAAACCCCAAATATTAAGAGACTCAAAGACACAAATAACATATTTGGACGCTCACAAGCGACAATTAATGTGAATCACATTAAAATTTTAATGTGCAAGTGTGATAACGCCGTAAGTCTTTTAAAAGTGCACAAAAGACTTGTTTAATACTTGGTTCTATAAGGCAGCTGTTTTGCTTCTTGGGTTACTTCCCCTAAGTAATATTGGACCATACACCTTCACACGTTATAGCTAAATGGATGTTTAAAGGGGTATCTGGCTAAAAGGATATTAAAAGTTAGGATATTAAAAGGTATAAAAATGAGACTGGAACAGTCCCTAGAAAGCTTGAGCATTGTGCATAGAAAGATAAGCCACGCCCCCTAAATTACAAGCGACAGTGATACATAAGGCTTCGAATAATGTTTCAAAATGAATCATAAAATTATGATCTTAAGATTTGTGTATAGCATTGATGTGTAGTATTATCGCAACATTCTCATTTAGACAATTATAAGTCCTCAGTTCGATCCTAGATAGAGGCAGGAATTGTTCTTATCTTCAAACCGGAGAATTCTCTGAGTGATTTGAGTGTCACTTACTCTGATTGACGGTTCTCTACACAAAAATGTAATATTGCACTAAAAGTTTGCAAAATTGTCACTTTGATATTTTCTATTGAAAATGGGCGTGGTTTCCAAAGACGCGTGGGATTTATTTTTCCTATCACGAATATCTTTCGTGATATGTGATGCAATTTGTTTCATTTTGGAGTTTTTGATAGGGATGTTCTTTGCTATTAATCGCCTTATAATAGATTCTTAATTTAAAATTTTGTAAGGGGTGTGGCCAATGTTCAATTAGAGCAACGTTTACTTATATCATTAAGTGTCACAAATGTGAGTTCTTTTGATATAGTGCTGTGTAGAATTCTCTATGATTGAAGATTTTCCAGTGACCGCCAGTGGGAGTGAAGTCACCTGAAGATTTAAAACACTTTTCTAATCTTTCCCAGAGCTTTCGGTCCGGATATGGACCTTCTTCACTGGCTATAAGGGTATTTTTTATTCATTTTAAAATTATTCCTGTACAAGGTCGTTTTTTCGTTGGACATTTTCAAATCTACTCACTCGACTAAACTATGTTTCTTGATCCTCAGGAATAATTTTAAAATGAATAAAAAATACCCTTATAGCCAATGAAGAAAGTCCATATCCGGACCGAAAGCTCTGAGGAAGATTAAAAAAGTGTTTTAAATCTTGAAGTGACTTCATTCCCACTGGCGATCACCGGAAAATCTTCAATCATACATTAATCACGGCTGTCCAAACATCCATGTAGAATTCTGATTCTATTTTTAAAATACTGTATTTAAATTCTAAAATCGCAATGTCACTTCGAAACAACTCTTGGAGTGGGCGTGGCCTTAAATTTATTATTTTTAAAATTATACACTGGTAAGGGGCTGATTGTTTTCAATTGATTTAAAAAGAGTTAGTACCAAATTTTCATACGAAAAATTATTATTTGAAGAATAATAAATGAGTAGGGAAAACTGGTACAAGTTGGACAATGGTACAATTTGGATAGAGCTTTTTGTCTTGATAAATTTAGTACTTCATTTTTTATTGTATATTTCTAATGCATTAGTTTTATATTTTGGTTCCTTGTGCTTAGAAACAAATTTTGTACTGTATTTATCAAGAAAAAAGCCATGTCCAACTTATACCGGCGAATTGTCCAACTTGTAACACTAAATCCAAATTATATCACTTTATCCTATAATGTAGGGAATAAAATATAGGAGAAAGCGTGGTACCTTCGGATGACTCAAGCTTCGAACAACTCATTTTTTTTTTCAAATATGTTCTTAATGAACATGATCCATTATAATATCATATTTTAATGGCAAGTCCAATGCATTAAATCTCCTGGTAAGAGCCATGAGTCAAATCCATCAGGATATTGAAAAAATGAGTCATTTGAAGTTAGCGCGCTTTCCCCTGTAGAAGTATTTTCAGAGGAAAAGATCTTTGCGTGGCTCATAATATGATAAATCTAGTCATGAAAAATATTACGAATGTATATCCTACGAATAAATTTTACACCCAATCATGATAATGTCACAAAGTCTCTGTGGCAAAAGATCCAAATTCCAAAACAGCAGAGAAATCAGATTGAAATGAAAATGTGGTAAAACTTCTTCAGGAAGGTATTATTTTCCTTATTACAACTTTCTTGTCAAAGTTTTTCAATAAAATTTCTTTTTACTTTTCTCTTTTATATTTGGTTATACTCAGAGATTTGGTGTTCTTGCATTAATGTCCACTAAGATCTTTTATCTACTTAAATCTTATTAAACTATTTAGGAAAAACATGAAGTATTTGAAGCCAGAGTACGAAGCCTGAAAGTCTGTCCCTAAATAGAACCACATTTTCAAAGGAAATAAAAGCAAGTGGGTGGTTTTATACTTAGTCCAATAAAGTTGAAATTATTTAATTTGCCAGAATTTGATTCCATAAAGCAAATAAAATCTGTTTGGTTGAGATAAAGAGAAAATTGTTGAGATATATTTGCTTAATTTTTATTCCGAATCTTCAGAATTATGGAAAAATTCTAAAAGACGTACGTGATATCATAAGCAATTCATTTATTTAATGGATTATCATTAGCACAAAATGAATTGAATGAAATGAGGAAAATGTATTCTGGTGAGTGGAAAAGATTTTTTCTTTCCTTTTTATCTCTTTTTTTTCACTACGCTTGTGATGCTCATTTTGTGGCAAGAAAAGAAAAGATGAATATATGTGAATAATTTCTCAGTGTGGAAATACATAAAGTGGGAGGATATCAATATAACTTTTCGAGGCAGACAAACCAATTTCAATATCTGCAATTCAAATTTCTCATATATGCAAATTTTCCTCCATATCATCTTGCCAAGCGATGGTGAAAATTTCTCTTATGGTCCTCATACTCTTCACTTTATCATCCTTCAGCATACAAAATTTTTATCATTCTCAATCGATGTGAATCTATTAGCACCGTCAGATATTGCGGATAATGCTCATATTTTAACGGAATTCTCATGTGGGTGGGAATGTTGGCACAATCGGACGATATGGCACTGTACATGAAGGCAAGGATCTTATTCCTTTTAGGGTTGTGCTTTCTTTCAAAATAGTTGGTTGCATTCTGAAACAGCAGCATTTGCAAAACTCATCATCATTGCATGTAAACCATAAATTTTCCATGAATAATTCTCATGGTGCAGTTGTTGCTGCTGTACTTATATCTATTGTAGCTCGAGAAAGGGAATGTCATGCTCTGTATTTTGTCATTTGGGATGAGATTCAAGATGCTCATCCATGGACACCTCCATATAATATTTTCACATCTAATAAAACTCAAACTTTTCACCACCACTCAAGGTGAATCTCACCTGAGATTTAATCTTATGCACTGTCACATCAGAATGCTGTTTGTAGCATCAGAACTTTTGCATATATGCGGTATACTTGGAGGGAAAATCACAGGAATTGGGTGAGAGTAATAAATGATGTCTCCCTGTGTCACAACACAAGTGTATTACAGGGAAATAAATATTGCAACAGACAGAATATATCGAAAAGTGGTTTGTCTGCTGAAAAGACGAAAATCTTGTCAAGAAAGGAAAAATCTTCTAACATCTGTATCATTGGTATCGACAGTTTCCAATACGTTGCCACCTCTCTTCGAAAATTCAAAGAATAATGTAAAATTCATATTTCACGAATCATATGCCGATCATCATCAACATACATCACTGACACAGAATGATTTGTTCTCTTCATAAATTGTTTGTTATTCATTTTATTGAGTTTGTTTTTCCGCAGATTGACATTTAAATAAAAATATAAGTTAAACAAAAAGAGTTCTCACCCAGTCGACAGAGGAAAATGGGCAGAAACGTATGGGAGCTGGTCCAACCCTTCGCCAGAAATGGGACTAGGCCCATTTTGTAGGTATTGGTGTATGGGCTTAAAAACTACCGAGACCCAAGCCAAAAAGGAGTGTCAGTCCTTGGGAAATTAACGATATCCTTCTGAAAATTCGCAAATTTGGCAATTTATTAGGGTAAAGTGGTACAAGTTGGACGGACAGTGGTACAAGTTGGACAATGGTACAATTTGGACAATGCAATGGTACAATTTGCACAGCGCCTTTTTCTTGATAAATTTAGTAGGGGAAAGTCATCTGCCTTCAAACGAAAAATGGAGTTTCAAATTTAAGATTTTTTTCTGAAGAATCCACAAAATGGATTTTATTTTCTACTACACCAAAAAATTCTCTTGTTCATTCGGCGTATATGATTACCTCATTTAGCACTTACAAGTCCTCAGTTTTTCCTTCTGAGGAAATTAAAAAAAGTGATGTCGATTTGTATGAAGGCAGCTGGCATAGTCTGCCTTTAAATGTTTTTTTTTTCACTGAGAATATTGAATCAATAAAACTAAATTGGCTATAAATGATTAGGTTGAAGCCTAACGCACTCACTAAAATCATCACTGCAGTCAAAAGACATTACACAATAACTTTTCTTCACATTTTTCTGAAGCACTGTTTTGCACTTGAAAATTTGGAAGAAAAAGCCATTGAAGTTGAAAATTGTCAACTTGAAACATCCCGGCCGGAGCAAGATAGCAGCTTATAAGTATTTGTATGACGTTCGTCAGAGAAAAGTAGGAGTTCGATTTCACATGTTTTGATGTATGGAAAGATAGGATTTAAAGGCACAAGACATTACCATTTAAAGGCTGCTGCAGGGTGATATTTGCAAATTTTTGCCACCCACAAAAATTGTGTCATCTGAACCAAAATGTATTAACAGAAATATTAAGCCTGATTAACCTTCTATGTGTCACAATGGAAGATTTATTTGTAAAATGATTTTTACTATGAAAAATCACATGATTTGTGGAACATCAAAATTACAGTTTAGAGCTCATTTTAATTTTTTTTTGATCTAGCATCTAGGAAATAGGAGCTAGGCTCTCCATTTTTTGATGATTTGTGAGGATGATGGATATCTACCTAATAGTTAATAGAATATAATTTATGGTTTTGAGAACACCGAAGGCTGCTGCATTTAAAGGCAGACGACTTTCCCCTACTTCATTTTTATTTGTATATTTTTAATACTTTAGTTTTATAATTTGGTTCCTTGTGCTAGAAAACAAATTTTGTAATGTATTTATCAAGAAAAAAAACCATGTCCAAATTGTACCGGCGAATTGTCCAACTTGTAACACTATGTCCAATTTATATCACTTTACCCTAAAGAAAAAAAACCTTTGAATTTTCAGATTGCAAAAGTTAATTTATTTCTCAAAAAAACAAGTCCTGTAATATGCGCATATCACATTTCGAATATTGGCTCCAGATCTTCCTCAAAGGCTTCTCATGGAATTTCTTAGGGCAGGGAAGGCAGGACACCAGTCAAAGCATCTGTCAAAGTAGTAACGAGTCCGTTGAGGAGGGCCTCGAGGGCAGCTGACAGTGCTACTCCGGCAGCAGCAAGGGCACCAAGTACAACCTGGAGAGCTTCTTGCAGCTCAGTTGAGATCTCGCCGACGGTATTGCTCAAGACACTAGTGATTTCGCCTAGCTGCAAGTCCACCCGCAACAATGCAATCAGCCTTGTTGCGGGTGGACTTGCAGCTACCGTTCTTGTCCTTGCCCTGGCTGCCGGAGTCGTCTTGGTTACTGTCTTGAGCACAGTCGGAGAAATCGTGATGCTTGTCCTCGATGCTTTAGGCGAAATCACTAGTGTCTTGAGCAATACCGTCGGCGAGATCTCAACTGAGCTGCAAGAAGCTCTCCAGGTTGTACTTGGTGCCCTTGCTGCTGCCGGAGTAGCACTGTCAGCTGCCCTCGAGGCCCTCCTCAACGGACTCGTTACTACTTTGACAGATGCTTTGACTGGTGTCTTGCCTTCCCTGCCCTAAGCGCAATTTCATTAGAAGCCATTGAGGAAGATCTGGGGCCAATATTCGAAATGTGATATGCGCATATTACAGGACTTGTTTTTTTTTTGAAAAATAAATTAACTTTTGCAATCTGAAAATTCAATGGTTTTTTTTTCTTTAGGGTAAAGTGATATAAGTTGGACATAGTGTTACAAGTTGGACAATTCGCCGGTACAAGTTGGACATGGCTTTTTCTTGATAAATACAGTACAAAATTTGTTTTTAAGCACAAGGAACCAAATTATAAAATTAAAGCATTAAAAATATACAAGTTAAAATGAAGTACTAAATTTATCAAGAAAAAATCCCTGTCCAAATTGTACCATTATCAAACTTGTACCATTTTACCCTATTAAGAATTTATTATACTTGAAATTGCTTGAAATGACACAAGAATGGATTTTAACGCTGTCTTCTAGACATTCTCACGATTAAGGGCTCTATTCCATTAGGAAGAAATAAAAAGGCTTAAGTGAAATTTTCCCTAACCACATTTAGAAAACGTCCATATGATGAACAAATGTAGAGTGAAATAGAATAAAATGAAACAAGGAGCCAATTTTTTAATATGAAACATTTTTCAATTGAGCAATTCTGTGAGACTACTTTAAGGGGAAATAAAATATGGTTAGGAACAATTTGGCATTAAAGATGTTTGTCATTATAAATCACGCACTGACAAAATATTTTTCTTTATATTTTGTGAGGGTAAACGTACTTTTCGTGTTACAAAATTTAGCTTCATTGCATACAACAAAATAAATCTAATACAATCTTCAGGGCTAAGTTTTCTACATGTGGACTAACTGCCTTAATTTCTACATTAAATATAATTTTTGTAATAATTTGGACTTTGGGTTAGATAATGAAAACAATCGATCCAACAGATTATGAAAAGACGCTTCTAAATTCTTTGTAGCTCAGTAATTTTAGATCTTTTTAAATTGTCAAATCCTTTCGAATAAGGAATTACCCTAAACTATTTCAAATTAAAATTTTGCAGTATATTTTATGT
The DNA here is from genome assembly GCF_024763615.1 of Phlebotomus papatasi. NCBI lineage: Eukaryota > Metazoa > Arthropoda > Insecta > Diptera > Psychodidae > Phlebotomus > Phlebotomus papatasi. The sequence goes on from NC_077223.1 coordinate 13,007,239, forward strand.
AATTTTAAAAGATGTAAAGAAAATACAATGTGGTAGGGTCAAAGGAACACCTGTTCGACAGGGAGTAGCTATGTTGGCGGTTTTGCCAGTGTCGAATTAATATCAATACTCGACACTAAACCTACCAAGACCCGGTCAAATTGATAGGTTTAATTTTTTTCAAAATTAACACATATTTAAACGGGACAATGCCACTATCAAACTTTTTAAATTTCTTAAAATATGCATGTAATATATTTTTCAGTGTTTAAATTAGATTTTTTCTCCTCTTTCCAAGAAAAATTTGTTGACTATCCTACCCTAACACAGTCTGTCATTTGACTAAGCGCGCTAGAAAACACGACCAAAAACGGTCGGTAGGTTTAGTGTTAACCCTTTAACGACAAGACCGTTTTCGCTGACCGAAAATCAGTAATAAAAATGAAACCGATAAACAAAACTAGTGAAACGTCTTACATCTAACCTCCAAAAAGCCAACAGAGTCTGATTTGATGTACTTTTGTCTATATAAACGATAGGGACAAAAATAGCCCAAAAAATTAAATAATTTTTCTGGAGATACCAATGACTGATAATCTTCATTCTTGAAAAATATTATGTTTGAGTATTGTAGTTCCTTATTCCAAAACGGTTTTGCTTAAAAAGAAATTGGAAGTATAAAAATTATATAAAATCAATTTCCAATATGAGTATTTAAAAATTCGTCATTTTAGAGCTTAAAAATCTACTTAATTAATTTTAAATTTAGGTGTTGAATACGCCTGTCCAAATCAATTTTAAAAAGTCTCAGCAATTTTAAAACTGCACAGAACTTCTATAACACAAAGAACATACATCGTAATCACGTGGGGAACACAGAATCATAAAAAAACAACTTTTACATTGCAAAAGGCCTTTTTATTTAAAGAGTTCTTGTAACAAGACATGGCTAGCTCATGTTAAATTAAAATTTTTGGTTCCAAATTTTCCAAGAGTTTCACTCTTAGGATCGCTTAGGCCAGGATTCCAGTCAAGGCACCTTCCAGAGTACTGACAAGTCCGGTGAGAAGGTCGTTGAGGGCAGATGAGAGTGCCACACCGAGGTCAGAGAGAGTGCCGAGGACGGTCTGGAGAGCCTCTTGCAGCTCAGTTGAGATCTCGCCGACGGTGTTGCCCAAGATATCGGTGATCTGTCCGAGGGCATTGAGCACAAATATCACGATTTCTCCGACGGAGCTCAGGAGAGTAACCAAGACGACACCGACAGCCAGGGCGACAACTGTGACAACAGCTGAAAGTCCGGCCGTAACAAGGCTGAGAGCATTGTTGATAGCAGTAGCCAATTCAGTAACGACGTTGTTCACAGTGTCAACCACATCATCGACAACATCCGTAACCGTTCCGATTGGATCGGTCACAATATCGGTCACGGTTCCTACGGGGTCGGTCACAATGTCGGTAATGGGGTCCAATAATCCGGCTGAAAATTATACAGAAAAGGAAGAGTTAGTAAGAGCAAGGATCTGGATGAGGGATCAAAGGATCTTACCATTGGCGAAGGCCGCAGCGAACACCAAAACGGAAAGAGTTACAATGAAGAAACGCATTTTGCTCAACTTTTGCTAACAGTTGCTTACTGATGTCTCTTTCAAAATTTCCAGCTCTTTTTATACCCCAATCCAGGCTTGGTTTTGGCAATTGCGGAATCACCAGAAGGAAGCTCGTGTGATTGAACAAACTATTTATTTGCTCATGAGTTTGTCTCCAACATTCGTGTGTCAAAGACACAATGACTTACGAACTCGTGTGATTAGTCCTGTGTTAGAAACATATTCACAGCAGTCAATTAATTTGACTTTACAAACTGTTTAAACATTTGGAATTTTGAAACTATTATTTTTCTGAAGAAGAATCCATCGACGAACTTGCACGTGAAATATTCTTTGTCATACTCAATTGAGATATGTGTTTTTTGTCTCTTGTTTTTTTTTCAAAGTTAAATATGGATCAAAGTCATGTTATCGCTTTTACTATTACTGTACTTTTTACTTCACCTAATATTTTAAATCAAATTGCTCAAATTAAAGAGATAATATTTTCCAGCAAAATAAAAAAAAAAATATTCATAAATTTTCCTTTTAAATCATTGAACGTGAAATTTACAAAGTATGATTTATAGGTTTTTAAAAATATTTTAGTTTTATTTGAAACTATGAAAAGATATTCATTTAAAAGTGCTCTATTTTAAATCTATCTTACAAATGCATATACAGTGCCCGCTTTGTAATCCGGATGTAATTTTTTGAATTTGTTTAACGTCTCGCAAATATAATACTAGTTTTTTTTGTAGAATTAGAATAAAGGTTTTAAAAAAGATTAAAAATACATAATTAGAGAATTCTATGCTATCATACCTCATTTATTAAACAAAAGTATCACAGGAAAATTCATTTTTATTGCTGATAAACACACATGCATACATAAGCTCAAAATTATTTCAAATGTAACAATTTGTAATTTATTTTAAATGTGTAATTAGAGAGCGGGCATTGTACAACAGATCGGAGTTCCTTCTATGTCAACGTAGAATGAGGGCAATTTTGCATTGCGGTGGTGACTTTGTATCCCAGCTTTTCGTAAGCTTAATTCGAGCACTTAACTCTTTCGTGTCTTTTGGGACTCTGAGTACCCAAAGTACATAACAATTTCTTTCGAATGGCTTTGGAGAAACTTAATGAATTACTCCCGATACTTAAGCTTCACTTCATGCAAGTTTATCACTAAAACATTGTACTTGTCTTATATTTTCACCGCAAATAATATTAATTACGAGTAAATAAATTTAATAAGAACAATTTTCTTCAAAAAACTACTTGTTTAACTGCAATAAAATTGAAATTAATAAGCAATTTTAACATTTGAATTTGCTGATTTCAAATTTATTTGAGCAACCACATTTATGCTATTTTAACATATTTAAACAGGTTTTTCTGGGCCAAGTAATAGTTTTTATTAATAAGTAAGTGAAGATCTATCAATTCAATTGGTTTTTAGTGCAAAATAACGCATAGGAACAATTCATCTGAAAATTAAATTGAATTTACAAATTGAAAAAATCCTAGTGCGATAGCATGGTAGTCTGCAGCTTATTGAATAAAAACCATAAGAAAAATTGAAAAAAAATCAGATAAGCTTAAGGTAGCTGAGACTCTTTCTAACCTAATTTCAACATTCCAATAGCTGTGATTATTAAAGAATCAGAGCAAAACAAAGCTTTTTTTTTCATTGTTTAAAGCAAAAAGTATTACTTCATGCGAGTATTCTAATCATGATGTATCTGTGGGTAATTTGTGGAAGGAAAAGTTCCATGCTCTATTGAAAGTTGTAATGTGGCGATGAAGGAGAATAAAACAGAAGATGGTTTGGATGAAATCGAATTTCAACTTTTCCATGAAGCTTGACTTCAAATGGAGGAAAATTGTGTCGAACACATTTCTTGCAGGGTGTAGAGAAAAGAGTGAGTTTAACATGCTCAAACGATTTTGCTGCCCTCCCTTCTCATACCATTCTTATCCTGCACAAATGCCTCCATATGGATTACAATGGAACAAGAGGAGTAGTCTCTCATCCTAACAACTTGAGTATCATCCTGCAAAATTCCACAAATATATACAGAGAAGAGCCAGCTATTCGATAGTCGAAGTGGGAGAAGAACTTCCCTTCAATTACACGAAAATCTCTCCCCAAGTCATTTATCCGGAGGCAATCCATTATACAGTTTTCATTACCTCGTTCTAATCATGTGGACTACACATGAATTCATCCCCCACTGCCAGAAGCTTGGGGATGAGGAGACACTATCATATCTTGAGCTTAAAGCTTCTGTGCGATATGAGATCTTGTCCCAGTTTGGCTTGTATGCTTTTCAGCTTTTTCACAAGCTGACAAACCCTTCCGACAGAATGTCTTCAACACTCCTTATTTCTTTCATTCCGACAAACACGAACAATTTTATTGATGAATACACCTCCATAGAATCAACACTCAAAGTCTTGTCTAAAATCCTCCAAGGCTCTTGGCTAAAGAATGAATAGAACATCTCATAAACTAACTCAAGACAACTCCATTCAAGTGAGAAAATTCGTCCCATTCATTTATAACGGAAGTAGAATTCAAAAGAAATTCAACGAATAGAGAACACGAATTCGATTAGAGATATAGCACCTTATTCCAAGCAACGAAAACCTCAAACAAGGGTAATAATTTGACAGAAAACCTGTAAACCCATTGTACACTAAGGAAAAAACTGTAGATTTGAAGCAACTTTATTACCTTTTTTCGATCTAAAATTTTATCTCGTCTGAAGTAATGCTTAAATATTTTCGTTAAACATATGGTGAAAGGAACACCTATTGACACTTTAAGAACTTGTGTCAGGACCTATTCACATCCTACTCTGTACCATTTATCGCAAAAAGGTAGATTAATGAAAAAAGGCCATATTAAGGTAAATTAAGATAATTCAAAACCTGTTTAAAATGGAAACTTTTCGCTACTCCAAATGGAAACATCATTTTTTCCATGAGAAATACAGAGTATTAAATTTTTAATTATAATTTTCTATATCTCAGTTTCATTATTTAGTTAATTTTGCTCCAAATAAAGCGAAAATCCATTCATATTCACAAATTTTAATTTGTAAATTTCTTAGAAAAATTAAATTGTACCTTTTCATTATCGAATTTTTCATCAATCTAAATGAACAACACAAGGGTGATTGTTCTTTATTCATTTTTTACATATAAGTCATATTTCTGGCAAAATTATGTAAAATTAAGTGTTAATCTTTATTGTTAACAGTACGCGAAATTTTCAAATGAAATAATTACCTATTTCGTGAACAAGGGTTTTTCTGAAGTGTCCACAAATACTTCAATTAGAAACACCGTAGATTTTTTTTTTGGAGAGATTTTCTTTTTATCTCTCAGATGGCAAAGGAGAAAATACCAGAAATAAGAACAAATCCTATACTCCAGAGCAACTCAACAAGGTTTTGGAAGCCTTTCGTCCCTGTTTCACTTACAATCTTTGTCTCCAATTAGAAAATTTCCCCTTTCTCCATTTGGATTAATATATTTCAAATAGAAGCATTTTGCACTCGTGTATTTTTCTTGTATTTTAAGAAGTTTACAAATTATATTTAAGGAATTTTCACTAAACAGTAACATTCTAGAAGAGTAAAGGAGTAAGTTTATGTAATTTCCTTCAGAAAAATGTGTACTTAATGTATTAAATCTTCTGTCAAAGATAAAAAGCGCCTGAAAATGGTTTTGAATTAGGACATTTTACCCTACTTACATTTTATCAGATACATTAAATTGATTTCAACATTTTGACAAAAATGTCAATAGGGGTTTCCAGTCGAAGAGATGTTTATTCGACCCTATGTTTTCGTTTATTCGAAAGTAATGCATGTATGGAATAACCTCACCCTCCCGACCCTCCACAAAATCCTCTAAATTTGACTACGCTTGTAATTAAGGTCACATTCCAAAAAAAAAGAATTATCCAACTTTTTCAGTACAGATTTTACAAACAGCCGAATTAAAAAAAAACAACTCGTGTAAATTAATTTTCAAATTTTCAAAAAACAGAAATGCTTTGAAATGAGTATGAAAAAAAAACACGTTTATAAAAACATTATTTTCACTATCAAATTTTTCAATGAATTCTTCTTCAGAAAATAATAAAGCTCTAAAATGCCGAATTGTTTAAACAGCTTGTGAAGTCAAATTAATTGACTGCTGTGAATATATGTCTAACATAGAACTAATCACACGAGTTCGTAAGTCATTGTGTCTTTGACACACGAATTTTGGAGACAAACTCATGAGCAAATAAATAGTTTGTTCAATCACACGAGCTTCCTTCTGGTTATTCCGCAATTGCCAAAAACGAAGCCTGGATTGGGGTATAAAAAGAGCTGGTAATTTTGGAAGAGACATCAGTAAGCAACTGTTAGCAAAAGTTGAGCAAAATGCGTTTCTTCATTGTAACTCTTTCCGTTTTGGTGTTCGCTGCGGCCTTCGCAAATGGTAAGATCCTTTGATCCCTCATCCAGATCCTTGCTCTTACTAACTCTTCCTTTTCTGTATAATTTTCAGCCGGATTATTGGACCCCATTACCGACATTGTGACCGACCCCGTAGGAACCGTGACCGATATTGTGACCGATCCAATCGGAACGGTTACGGATGTTGTCGATGATGTGGTTGACACTGTGACCAACGTCGTTACTGAATTGGCTACTGCTATCAACAATGCTCTCAGCCTTGTTACGGCCGGACTTTCAGCTGTTGTCACAGTTGTCGCCCTGGCTGTCGGTGTCGTCTTGGTTACTCTCCTGAGCTCCGTCGGAGAAATCGTGATATTTGTGCTCAATGCCCTCGGACAGATCACCGATATCTTGGGCAACACCGTCGGCGAGATCTCAACTGAGCTGCAAGAGGCTCTCCAGACCGTCCTCGGCACTCTCGCTGACCTCGGTGTGGCACTCTCATCTGCCCTCAACGACCTTCTCACCGGACTCGTCAGTACTCTGGAAGGTGCCTTGACTGGAATCCTGGCCTAAGCGATCCTAAGAGTGAAACCCTTGGAATATTTGGAACCAAACCTTGAAATTTAACATGAGCTAGCCATGTCTTGTTACAAGATCTCTTTAAATAAAAAGGCCTCTTATAATGCAATATTTTGATTTATGAAACATCATTGAAGAGTTAGACCTTGAGTTTATCCCTCATTCTCAGGATGATCTGTGAACGAATTGTTGGTGAAAAAGGCAAGGGTAAAGTACTCATAACTCTTCTTTTTAACTGAGTTAGGTTTTTCAAGACAATCTGTCCTTCCGGTGAGCGTCGGAATTTGTTGATCAAATCCTATGAATCAAACACCCAATTGTACCAGAGCTTTCGACACTTATCGTGTTTTCCTCAGTGGTTTGTCGACAGTAAGTGTCGAAAGCTCTGGTACAATTGTGTGTTTGATTCATAGGATTTGATCAACAAATTCCGACGCTCACCAGAAGAACAGATTGTCCTGAAAAACCTAGCTCAGTTACACCACCATCGGCTATCCCTTTAGACAACAATTCAAATTCCTCCTTTTAACGTTCATGGCTTTGAATAAAAGTCTTATTAAAAATAAGCCTCTTATTTTTCATAAGAGACTTATACGGACTTCAGACCTAAGTCTTAGCCATCTGGCGTAAGTCCTCTAATTCCTTATCAGGAACTATATTTTATGAAATTGTTGTTTGGGATTTTACATTAACAGCAATAATGGCAAATTTCCACTAGATTTTGAAAAATCAGTAAAATTGCTGGTTATTTAGATTTTTGAGACCTTCGGGGACTGGGCTAAGCCTCCAGTCTGAAGCCGCCATTACACAGTTCTACTAAATATTAGTTAGCTTATCATCAATCATTGATAATTATCTGATATAATTGTGTGTAAGTTGTTGCGAGCGCAACATATTTAAATTTAAAACTGTGGAGTGTGTTGCCCTGCTGAGGCGACGAGGGCGCTAGCGACGAGGAGAGGAGGTAGAAAAATCAGCAGCAGCTGATAAGTAAAAGAGCGCCAATCGGTCTCTTTCACCACTGACCGCCGAGGAGGCAACATCAATCACCTCGCCCATCTCCACCAGCCCAATCCCCAGCAGCAACACCATCATCACCACCAAGCATTGAAGCCACTGAAGCCACCGGGAGCCCCCAAGAACACCAAGCCCAATGCTGAGCTTTCCGGAGTAACCTCTGCCACATCCACCTCTCCCAAATTCCCATCTCAACCTCCGTGGGAGTGTTCTCACCGGAGAACACAGGGGAGTGTGGGACATAGTCCTTGCCCCGAACGTGGGACCTGAAGGAAGGAAGGAACGGAGGGAATAGAAGGGAGGAATAAAAGATGTTTCCCAATATTTTGGCGCCCGACGCAAAAGGAAATCGTGAGTAGATTTTCAATTTTATCCCATGGTTAATTTGCCGGTTCCCCAGAGTTCATTGACCTCTTATCAGTGCATTTTTGGTGATTTTTGCAACTCATTAGGAGTGAATGCGATTGACCTAACGGTGGGGTAATAAAAAATTTGGCGCGTGGAAGAGAATGTTAATTTGTTACTTGTCGTCGTGTAATTTATTCCGTATAATATTCTTTGTAATTTTCCGTTGGAGATTTTTTTTTTCTTTCGTGATTTATATCTCCATTGGGTGTAGTTTTCTGGATTTTTCATCCATTTTCTCTGGAATAGGAGTGTATTAGGATATTTTTCTTTCTTTTTTTCCCTTTTTGGGAGATTTTTTTTTCTTTTTTCGGCTATTTTTACCCTCTTTTGGGGAGTTCTCTGTTAGAAATGGAGGATTTCAATCCAAAATTTCTCTCAGAAGAACAACTGGATTGGGAATTACAGGCCAGGGGAATTAAATGGCCAGCTTCATTAGAAGAAGCCCGCGATCTTTTAAAGGTTGCTATTGCTGGCGGAAACCCTTTATTTCCCGTTGAAGGCGATGCTAAAAAAATTAGGGATGACACCTTACAAGTTATTAAAAAATTTAGAGAGCAAGTAGGGAATATCGAGGTCCTTTTTTCGAAGCAAGCTGAGATTTTCACAATGTTTCAGCACATCGAAAATAAATTAAAATTCACATCAGACCCTCGAGATCCCAAAAATGCCCTTTATGGTCCTGCTCTTGCTGAACTTGCAAATTTTAGGCAACAGTTCAGGGAACAGTTGAAGAATTATGCTGCCTCGGGAAAAGTGGGGGGTGCTATTCCTCGTCCTGCTTCACCTGTCCAAAAGACTAAACGTCTTAAAAGCCCAAAAAAGTCCCTATTTTCGGACTGTTATGTCCAGGAGAAGAAGAAGGTACCATTTGAGAAGCCCACATCTAAACTTTCTGCCTCCAGTGAGTCCTTTGTCCCAGAATTTCTTAAGCACCCACATCTGAACCTTTCGCAAGACCGTAGGGATACTTTCGACATCCCAAATATTGGATTCACGGTGTCTCAGCCTCAAGATAGGCCCCAATCCCAATTTGTTACGGTTGAGCAATTTAATGTTCAGAATGCTCAAATAAAAGGTCTTGAGAATATCCTGAAAAATATTCAGGATTCGATGGAGCAATTGAGACTCTCATGTGCTGGTAGAAGATTTCGATCCTCCAGCGGATCCAGTTCTGTCCATTCTGGGGAATTTAGGGATTCTCAACCCCAAAATTTGTCACGCCACTACCCGTTTCCTACACCAGCTCCACGTAGATTAAAACCCCTGCAGTTAAAGGACTGGGGAATTAGGTTCTCTGGTGACCGCAAGGGGAAAAAGGCCAAAATCTTCTTGCGGGATGTTGAGAGAATGGCCATGATCCAGGGCGTTTCTCTGCAGGAGGTGGTTTGGTCTATAAGACTCTTACTTTCCGATGGGGCTGAAACGTGGTATGATTCCTTTTCGGAATATCTTTTAAGTTGTACGTGGGAGGAGTTCCGCGAGAAATTTCTAAGTGCTTTTTGCAATCTTGAGAGCGATTTCGCTATTAGGAAGAAAATTGAGGATCGAAAGCAGGGGGTGGGGGAGAATGCAGAAGTCTTTCTTGCATCCATGTTAGCTCTCTTCGAGGAGCTGGATGAAGAAATTTCGGAAGTCGAGAAAGTTCGTCTCATCCGTAGAAATCTCCATTACTCTCTGTCTAATGCTCTTCTTCTATATGAAATCCCAACATTAGCGGAGCTATCCCAAAAATTAAAACTTATTGAGAGGAACCGCTCCTATGCTTTTCTCGATCGTCCCAGAAATGTGCGATTTAATGAGATAGGGAGTTTTCAGGAATCATCCACAAATAATTCAGAGTCCCTGGCCAGGACTTCTGATCAAAGGGGGCGAAGTGGGGGGAACAATTCCTCATCCTGGGGCAATTCCAGGCAATCTGGAAGGGGTGGGGGGAGAAATTCCTCTTCACGTGATAATGGGCGGAATGGGGGGCGAAACACCAATTCTTCCTCAATTCAGAGACAGGGTGGGGGGAGTAACTCATCCAATGGTGCTGAGGGTACTTCTCAATCTTCTAATTCCAATCCTAATTCCAATCTCAATTCCAATTCCAACCCCAATTCACAATCCAGAAAAAATTCTTGTATACATTGTAAGAGCAATTCCCATAATGTTAGAAGTTGCCCAACAAGACCCAAATACCTTTGTTTCAAGTGTGGTAAGATCGGCACTATTTATGGACTTTGTCCAGTTTGTAACCCTCAACAGGGGGAACCCAATGCGACCCAGTAGTAGACAGAGAGTCTGAGGTCGCGGAATCTCCAAAAAACCTCTCTATGGATGATTCCAATGACCAAGATCTCATTTCTTTTGTTGATACCATTAATGTAAATTCAAATACAGTGGGAGATTTAATACAATTTGAGTCAGACAATGAGTCCTTAATTTCTGATGATTCTGTCCCTCCCTCAGAGGTAGAATCCTTTATTATATACCCTAACGGGGAAAATCGTCCCTATATTAAAGTTAAAATTTTTGACATTGAGGAGGCTATGGCTTTATTGGACAGTGGAGCGTCTCAGAGTATATTAGGATGTGGTTGCATGAACTTAGTAAAAATTCTAAAATTAGTCCCAAGAACTTCGAATATCGTTGTGCGTGTAGCCGATGGTTCAACTTATTTATCCACCAAAGTAGTCGATTTAATGATAACTTTCAATGGTAGAACAGAATTGATTCCCACCCTATTAGTCCCTGAAATTTCCATACCCTTTACTTTGGGGATGGATTTTTGGCATGCCTTTGGCATACAACCAGTTTTGTTGAATGCACTTTCAACAGTCCCTGATTCCCAGGATAATCAAATTCTGCTCTCCCAGTCAGAACGACTGGAGTTAGAAAAATCCATCAAAAACTTTTTAATTACTACTGAGGACTTTTTCGGTTGCACGGATATTTTAAAGCACACGATAGATACTGGTGACAACCCTCCCGTAAGGAAACCATCTTATCCTGTCCCATATCATCTTCTTCCCGCAGTGGATATTGAAATTCAGAGACTGGTTAGGATGGGGGTACTTCGGGAGGTTTCTTTTTCTCCATGGAACTCACCTCCTAATATTCAAATGAAGAAATCGGGCAAAATTAGAATTTGCATTGATGCTCGAGGTTTAAATAAAGTAACAATAAGAGATGCTTATGCTATTCCAAATCTTGAAAGCATTATTAATCGTATAGAAAGCTCCAAATATCTATCATCCATTGATCTGAGTGACGCATTCTTGCAAATTCCGCTCGATGAAGAATCTCAGATCAAAACTAGTTTCGCTATCCCAGGACGAAAGATGTACTGCTACAGAAGAATGCCTTTTGGCTTAGTAAATAGTCCTATGACGATGGCGAGACTGATGGATATAGTTATTGGATGCGACTTAGAGCCCAATGTCTTTTGTTTTCTGGACGATATCATTGTTCTCACTCAAGATTTTGAATCCCATTTGAAAATTTTAAATGAGGTCGCTGGTCGTTTGAAAAAAGCCAATCTTTCCATCAACCTGGAGAAGTCTAAATTTTGTATGTCAGAGTTAGACTATCTGGGGTACACTTTAAGCACTCAGGGTCTAAGTACAAACGATGGTAAAGTCCAAGCCATCTGCAATATTCCTGTCCCTAAAACACCTAAGGCATTACGTCAGTTTCTCGGTATGGCAGGATGGTTCAGGCGTTTCATCCCAAATTTTGCGAGTATTTCGGCTCCTTTAACCGACCTTTTAAAAGGTAATCCTTTAAGGATTGAATGGTCTCCGGAGGCCGACCGTGGCTTTTCGGAATTGAAGCAGCTCCTTGTATCTGCCCCTATTTTAAAACTTCCCGACTATTCTCAACCCTTCATAGTGCGTGCTGACGCTAGTGATGTTGGGGCGGGGGGAGTCCTTGTTCAGGGAGTAGGTAATGAGGAAGGAGTTATTTGCTATATTTCGCGAAAGTTCACGGCGGCTGAGCAGAAGTACTCTACTACGGAAAAAGAAGCCTTGGCTTGTCTATTTTGTCTTCGAAGGTTTTCGCAGTTCTTGCTTCATACCAAGTTCACTTTGGAGACAGATCATTCTGCACTCCAGTGGATCTTATCCCAGAAGCAAGCCCGTGGTCGTATAGGAAGATGGTTGTTGGAATTTCAGCAATTTGACTTTGACATAGTCCACCGTCCCGGTAAAAGTAACGTGAAAGCTGATTTCCTTTCACGGAACGTTAATACCATTTCGACCCGGGAAGATAAATGGTATGCGTCCCTATATGACCAAGTCTCGAAATCCCCGAGCAGCCTTCCGGAGTCGGCCGGCTTTACAAGTATATCCGCTATAAAACTCCTTTAGGAACTTATAGTTTTAGGTGGAGATGCTGTGTCCCTAAGGGTGAACGTCAGGCCATTTTGCAGAAATACCATGATGATCCCACTTCGGCACATTTCGGGTTCTTTAAAACTTTCCGCAGAATTACGGAATATTTTTATTGGCCTTGCCTTCGCACAGACGTGCGCAATTATATCCGTAAATGCGAAACTTGTAAGAAATCTAAGGCCCCGAATTATGATTTAACACCTCCGATGGGTAATCATGTAGTTGCATCACGTCCCTGGGAACATCTATCAGCCGATTTTATCGGACCTTTAGTACCTAGTACTATGGGCCATCGCTTTATCTTGGTCTTGATCGACAAGCTGACCAAGTATGTCCTTTTATATCCTCTTGGAAATTCTACTGCAAACTCTGTTATCAAAATTTTGTCTCAAAATGTCTTCCCACAGTTCGGAGTCCCTCGTGTCCTTCTGACCGATAATGGTAGTAGTTTCAAATCCGCTCAACTTCAGTCCTTTTTGAGAAATCTCGGTGTTGCCCAATGGTTTACCTCAGGGTATACCCCACAAGCCAATCCTACTGAGATAGCAAATAGGACTATTGTTACTGCTATCAGGTCGTATATAGGGTCTAAACACACAAATTGGCCAAAATATTTAGCCGAAATAGGGATGGCTATGCGATCCTCGGTACACGACACTACACAATTTTCTCCGTATTACTTAAATTTTGGGCAAAATATGATTTCACATGGGGATGAGTATACGCATTCCGATGCTAATACGATCCCATCGATCGAAGAGAGGATAAAGGAGTTAAAATTGGCCAGACAGAAGGCCATGGATAGGTCGAAGAAATGCCATGAGGCGTCTAAAAAGCGATACGATTTACGTAAGAAGCCGGGTAGATTTTCCGTGGGTGACGTGGTCTACAGGCGATCCTTTGTGTTGTCTGATGCCAATAAAAAGATTCAGGCGAAATTTTGTCCATGGGTGAAGAGCAAGGTGTTGTCCGTTCACGGACAAACTTACGAGTTGGAAGACCTGAACACTCATCGCAAGGCAGTATTCCACCGTAAGGACATCAAGCCAGGTTAAGGGATTTTTGCCAGCAGGACGGATTATTTTTTTGGCAACAATATCGGCATCGTCACTGGAACTTTCTTTTGTATCTAACGTAACTTGATTTTTGTACGGGTGTATGAGCGGGTAACGTAGAGAGACCATATTATTAATTTTATTTAATTTCTATTTCTTGTGAACGGAGAAATTCATAAGTAGGCCATCGTTCATTATGGATAGACCTAAATTAAAATTATGGTCGTTCGCCTTTAGGTGTTCATTTTGATCGAGATGATTGATACAGATATAGCCCAGCCTTATGCTGAAGCGAACTATGTTCGGCTATTTCAATCATCAAACTGTTATCCCCTTTTAAGACACATTGCTAGCAGTGTCCCTTGGGAATTTAAAGTGAGTAGCACTTCTTGCTGTCACTAGTATTTTGATTCGGTATTTCGTCAAGACGACAAAACCAATCAATTTTTATTGGCCAATACTTTAATTATTTTTCTCCTTCGTCAGTTTTGACGTCACATATAATTTCGGACACCTTAATTCGATTATCTATTTTATTTTACTTTTTTTTCGATTGGGATGCACTGAATTTGGTCGCGATTTATTTCCCATTTCTCTGCAGTTAGAGGCAGCCACATTTTTCTGATCGGGATGTAGTTTCTCGAGTAAAATTTTATCATGTTCAATATTCGAGGCAATAGGGCAGTGTCGGTGGAAAAAGGGGTTTTCTCTTTGCCCTTCAGGATTTCTCTTTCCCCAACATTGTAATTCGGCTGAGACTCTCCTTCCCGCTTCTACATTTTTACGCGGAATGCTCTTCAGCGGAATAGCTGAAATCCTGATCGGATTATAATGGTGCTGAGGCGGGAGATTTGGGGGGATAAAATCGTGACCATTCGTGTAGAGTAATTCCCTATTAGATCATGTATATTAATGATCCGCCTTGGTGATCGAAATGGGGTGGTCCTTAGTAATAATATCTTATTCTTTTGAAAGTAGTTACACACACTTTAAACTTATAGTTAAGTTATTTCGCTGGCGCTAATAATTAGGTCGGCCTATCGATGCGAAATCCTTAACATTTTTGACTTATAACTATTAATTCTAAATTTTACTTTTTTCTCTCGAAATTGTTACTCTCTAATACTACTCATTTTGTTTTGCTCTACTACTTATTAATTGTTATTGTTATTAATGAGATTTGTTATATTTTGTTTTTTTTTGAGATTGTGGTTTATTGCCCCCTGGGGGGTTCGAAATCTTTTTTTTTTCTTTCTCTTTTTTTTTGGTGACCCCGGGGTGTGTGTTGCGAGCGCAACATATTTAAATTTAAAACTGTGGAGTGTGTTGCCCTGCTGAGGCGACGAGGGCGCTAGCGACGAGGAGAGGAGGTAGAAAAATCAGCAGCAGCTGATAAGTAAAAGAGCGCCAATCGGTCTCTTTCACCACTGACCGCCGAGGAGGCAACATCAATCACCTCGCCCATCTCCACCAGCCCAATCCCCAGCAGCAACACCATCATCACCACCAAGCATTGAAGCCACTGAAGCCACCGGGAGCCCCCAAGAACACCAAGCCCAATGCTGAGCTTTCCGGAGTAACCTCTGCCACATCCACCTCTCCCAAATTCCCATCTCAACCTCCGTGGGAGTGTTCTCACCGGAGAACACAGGGGAGTGTGGGACATAGTCCTTGCCCCGAACGTGGGACCTGAAGGAAGGAAGGAACGGAGGGAATAGAAGGGAGGAATAAAAGATTTTTCCCAATAAAGTCTCTTAGGTAAAATAAAAGAAGTTCACATTATTCGAAGGCATGAACGTTCGAAGAGAGGGTACTTTCACCTACATTGATACTATAATGATATCTTTTTTATAATAAACATGCCTGTTTTAATTAAAAAACATAATCGTGTTATAGTATGATACTTAATTCTTTATGAATCACATGTTACCACTCATTAATTTTATTTCGGATTATTTATGAGACTTGCATTACACATTTTTAAAAGTTTAATAATAAAAATAATTTTGAGGGGGTTGAAGAAATTAATTTTTCCAGAAAGGCGGAATTGAACATTATGATCAGTTGTAAAATTTGGTCATTGTAGTATGTAACACTTTCAAAAGGAAAACGTAAAAAAATCATATTTCATTGAAAAGCGTGTGAAGTACTCCAACAGAAGCCAAATTTTAAGAATTCTTTTCGTAGGGCGTACGGCCTATTCGACACAAGTGGATTTGGTCCAATTCCTATTTTTCTTTGACACGCCCAACGCCTATCATCCCCATTGTTGCTACAGAATGTTTCATCGCGTGATCTTGTTACTCAAGACAATTAACAAGAGTACCATAGATGCGGGTGACTTTTACTTCCGAGGGTGACTTTGTTCTCCTATTGAGCATGAGCTTTTCTTTAATTCGGATTGAGATTGGTCTTCATCGATGCGATCTGTCATGTCTAATTGGTGAAGCTCATCCTTACGTGCAAGAAAGATAGAGAAGCTTATGAGAGCAAGGGGTTAAGTCACACTCGGAAGCCAAAGTCAGTCGCTTTGCAAGGGATAACTCATTTCGGGGAACTCGAGCCAGTTTGGCAAGGGAACCCACGGAGAATCCGGGGAACTCACGGAGAATCCGGGGAACTCACGGGAAACTCTTACATTTTTTAGGGAACTCACGGGGAACTCATGTATTTTTTTCAGGGAACTCGCGGGGAACTCAGGGAACCCATATATTTTTTTAGGGAACTCGGGAACTCGAGCCACTCTATTTGCATATGAATCCCTTGTTTAGAAGTCACAAAATTATTCAGGTTAACCCCAACACGGCTTACATTTTATTGTTTAGGAACTTGACAGTGACTCCGAAAAATTAAAGGGTTTTATTATTAAAGTAGCAATGTTTAAGGATTGGAAGGCAATCGAATAGCGAAAAAGACAAATCCATGCATAAATCTTTCAATAATGTTTCATAAATCAAAATATTGCATTATAAGAGGCCTTTTTATTTAAAGAGTTCGTGTAACAAGACATGGATAGCTCATGTTAAATTTCAAGGTTCCAAGTTCAAATCTTCCAAGAGTTTCACTCTTAGGATCGCTTAGGCCAGGATTCCAGTCAAGGCACCTTCCAGAGTACTGACGAGTCCGGTGAGAAGGTCGTTGAGGGCAGATGAGAGTGCCACACCGAGGTCAGCGAGAGTGCCGAGGACGGTCTGGAGAGCCTCTTGCAGCTCAGTTGAGATCTCGCCGACGGTGTTGCCCAAGATATCGGTGATCTGTCCGAGGGCATTGAGCACAAATATGACGATTTCTCCGACGGAGCTCAGGAGAGTAACCAGGACGACACCGACAGCCAGGGCGACAACTGTGACAACAGCTGAAAGTCCGGCCGTAACAAGGCTGAGAGCATTATTGATAGCAGTAGCCAATTCGGTAACGACGTTGTTCACAGTGTCAACCACATCATCGACAATATCCGTAACCGTTCCGATTGGATCGGTCACAATATCAGTCACGGTTCCTACGGGGTCGGTCACAATGTCGGTAATGGGGTCCAATAATCCGGCTGAAAATTATACAGTAAAGGAAGAGTTAGTAAGAGCAAGGATCTGGATGAGGGATCAAAGGATCTTACCATTGGCGAAGGCCGCAGCGAACACCAAAACGGAAAGAGTTACAATGAAGAAACGCATTTTGCTCAACTTTTGCTAACAGTTGCTTACTGATGTCTCTTCCAAAATTTCCAGCTCTTTTTATACCCCAATGCTGGCTTCGTTTTTGGCAATTGCGGAATCACCAGAAGGAAGCTCGTGTGATTGAACAAACTATTTATTTGCTCATGAGTTTGTCTCTAAAATTCGTGTGTCAAAGATATAATGACTTACGAACTCGTGTGATTAGTTCTATGTTAGAGACATACTAAAGAAGTCAACTAATTTGAGTTGAACAACTGATCAAATATTCGGCGCTTTATAGCTTTGTTATTTTTCTGAAGAAGAATTCATTGAAAAACTTGATCGCGAAAGTAGTCTTTTGAAAACGTGGTTCATCATACTGAATTGAGAGCATTTTTTTTTGTTTTTTCGGAAGTGAAAAAAGATCAAACTCATGTGATCAAATAAATGTCTTGCACGAATTTTTAGTTGTTGATAAAACCTTAGTTACACTAAAAGAATTTTATGTAGTAAATTTGATGGAGCCTACTTAGGTTCTGCAAACTTACTTAGAAGGAGCTCAGAATAGAGCTCCGGGATGATTGTTGTACGTTACATTTCCCAATAGGATTTGTATTTGAATTTTGAATTTTTGAGATCCATGAGGATATCCTTTTATCACTTACTAGTATCGTAACCCCAAATCAGATCATAAAAATAATTCGTGTAATTTTATCCAATTTAATTTAGTTTAATTAAAATAACTAATTTCATTACTAAATTTGGGTGTTTGAGATATGATAAGGGGGATTAAGTACTATGTCTTTTATCTAGTCGTACTGTCATCGTTTTACAAATTTTCTAAAAAAAAAAAATAAAATTAGAGTAGAAAAAACTGAAAGAGAAAGGTAAAATAGGAAAAAAATACATTAGGGTCCTTAGGATAAGGGTAGGGGAGACTGGGGTAAAAAGTCACAAAACGCATATTTTATTTTATTACAAGCTACTCGAGCGCAACAAAAATTTATAATATGTTTATCGAGCCGACTTCTAAAAGGTAATTTTGTGACCATTCATCAAAAATGTGAAATTCATCAAAAACATACAAAAGATTGTAAATCGTTTGACCAATGGAAACAAAAAGCGGCGAGACATGATAATGACGTTTCTTTTTGCCGTGAGACATCAGAAATTGCTTCGCTTTTTTGTTACTTTTTGCTCTATACCTTTTGTTACTTTTTACCCCAAGTGTCCATTTTTAATAAAAGGTTTTCTAGAGAAAATAACCTTTGTGAAATTTTAAAATAGATAGCGGATTCGTATTCAAAGAATCCAAGTTATTTAGAAAATATTCACCAGTGCAGCAATTTTGGAAAATAACTAGGTAAAAATTGTTATATTCTACAAGGAAAATATTTCAAAAATTGGGCTAAAAATTTCGATTTTTTTTATTTTCTAAATTTCTTGTTCGAATTCTAAAAAACTTACGATATTGAAGAAGGTCTATGGAGGCTATCTATAGAAAAAAAATTGAGCCGCTATCTTTTTTACTTTGGAAGATATTGAATTTTGAATTTTTCGATTTGTGACTTTTTGCCCCAGTCTCCCCTACTCTATGAAATTCTATAATGCAAATATGCCAGGTTCGAATCCCTATTAGGTCACCAGGAATTTGTCTATCGTTAAAAGTATTCGTAATCCTAATAGCATCCATTTAGCACTGAACTGGATTCCACTTGGCATTGGTTCGAAGACAGAATCTGTGCGAAGCCTGCGAATCTTCCCATATATTAATTGAAATTGAAACTTTTCTGGTAGAAAGATCAAGCTTATCATATGGAAGATATTTGAGTTTTGTAGGGCAAAAACTGCCATCCAGCAATCATCAAGAGAAGTGAGTATATCGTATTTACTAAATGACAACATACCAGAATGGAAGGAGATGTCTTGGATGCTTTCGCGAAAGGATTTCTCGGAATTACAATTAACTCTGTCGAAGGTGTTAATTACTGAATACCAATCCAAATGAATTCCTAGCGTTTGTATTGTTTAATAAGCGTAAAATATTTGGGAATTGATTCTGTCTTTGACTCAAAGTGTTCGATATAGATGACTGGTGTATGTCTCGTGAATTGTTTCTTATATCTTGTATTTCTATTGAGTATATACCACCTTTCAATTCAACTTTTTTGGCCCATTCCTAAAGTCGCATCGTCGTTAATGGGAGACGTCGATGCTGGTAGAAGGTATGCTTTTCCTGTGAATAGCTCACTGAAAGCTCCCTCTCATCTATATACATATGCTGAATTCATTCACCGTATTGAATTCAATGAAATTAATTCCAATCCACCTAAAGTCGTAAATATTGTACACTTTTGCCATCGCAGAAATTCAACCAACATTCGTATTGGCCCATCCACAAGAAACCACCGTGGAAAGCCACACAGGAATGAAGTAGATTTTGGCAGAGCTTCCGCTTCATATGTACAATTTGTGGCGTGGACTTAGGGGGGGTTAGGAGTGTGTTGCAGCGGATGGTATGAAATAAAGTTTTCAGAAACATTCACACACTGCATTGAATTTGTACTCCCTTGGCCCCGAGGATGGAAACTGTGTCATCTGATTGTGGTTTCCAGATCTTATTTCATTCACTGGATAAAAGAAACTTTTTCCCTATTTTTGCGAATATCCACAAGGAAACAAGCAAAAGATACACAAAACTAACAAATTTCTTTTTGATAAGAAACTCTTGAGAGCTGTGGTTGAAGTTCTTTTGAAAATTCTTCCAAACCCTTCATAGTTCATACAATGAAGAATAAAGAAAAGAAAATTATTTGAACGTTTGTGAAATTTGAGCAAGATATACAATATTTCATAAATTCGGTAACTCTTTTTATTGCTCGAATGTTACTGAAAAAATGACAATGTGACACAATTTATTGAGATTTTGCGGTACCTTTAAATTACCTTCCCTTCATCTTTCTCTTCATCCGAGACAATAATTATGAAAGGCATTGTGAGGAGGCGTCTACCTCGAGGCAGATCTAGGACAAGGTGACGGAAGCAAATTCAGGATCTTGCCTTGTAGCGCTATGGGATCGACTGCGAACATCTTCTCGAATTGGCGGAAAATTGATAGTCGTGAGCTGCTAACCTCGATTGGAACAAGATGTGGAAAATAAGTGACTCAATGCTGTAGTGAATTTTACGATTTTTCGAAAAAAGCTGCAGCCGATGCAGAGGACTTTGACCTGGGGAGGCGACTTTGTAGCCCTACTTTTCGTAAACTTTTCTTAAATTCTAGCACTTAAGGATGGTTTCTTAGACCATCCCTAAGTACCTTTACGGTCTTTAGACCATCTTTAAATCCTTGAATTAAAGAAAAGTTTACGAAGAGCAGGGGTGCAATGCGTGCAAAGTTATCTTCTCTGTACAAAGTCACCCGCATCTACGGTAAATATTTTGGTAAAATGGTTTGTAAAAAGTTAAAATTGGTAAATAGTGAAATATTGGGTCACAGTCAAAATCCCAAAAGCCAAAATCCCGAATTCTTAAAAGTGTCATAGCTACTCCCACGATTGCACCTGCGCTGGATTGAGTCAAAGTGAAATCTTCTGTATCTTGGGAAATTATTCTATACATTTTCCTCTATATAATTACACCCATTTCACGATTTTGAACATTCGGGATTTTGGGTTTCGGGATTTTGGTTTTAGGGATTTTCACTTTCGGGATTTTGGCTTTCGTGATTTTGGCTGCCACTGTGAAATATTATTGACGTATGGATATTTTTTACTTAACATTTTTGCTAAATACGTAACAATTTTATTTTTTACTTATCAAATTAACTAATTTACTTTCCAAATTTACAAATTTAGATACCAAAAAATGTTTTGCCCTTACGAAAAATATCGTCATGATGATTGTCTATTCAACCGCGTGCTGAACTAGAGTCTAACCAAATGGTTATGTCCTAGACACACTTACGACTGAGAAATTTGTCATTCGGATTAAGTCAAGAAACAGCTTAGTTAGTGGAGACGTATTGGGAAGTAAGTGTGTCTTCGGCATTAGGCTTTAAGAATTATCAATTATGGGCTTTAGAGACTATCCGTTACAGTGATTAAACCGACTAAGTCATGTCCAAAAAAATCAAATATTAACATTATGAATATCTTAATTCTTATTTTAGGAATCTAATCCCTGAATTTTGAAACAAAAATTAAAAAAAAGAAAGTTATGACGATACATATATTGCAAACTCTCTTTTTTCATTGTTTAAATATTACAAATTTCAAAGGTGAATTTAAACAATTTTAAAATTAAAAAAATTTAGAACAACTTTGAAAATTTCATTCATCTTTATATTATCCTGTAAATATTTTTGTTTTCTAGCTTGAAAACTTATAGAAATATAAGACTTTAAATCGAACCGCCCTCCAAAGTCGACTCACACATTTAAGATTTAAAGATTTATCTCAAAATATAAGAATACTAAAGCGAATCTACTAAAGATCACTAATTTCTAGGCAACTTTGGATCAATTTCGATTAGCTATGAACTATAACTGTATCCGTAATTATTGAGTTGTTCAAAATTTCAATATATTATCTCAACACCGGTGCCGATCAAAATTCCGGACATCAAAATCCTTTAAGCCAAAATCCTGAAAGCCAAAATCCCGAAAGCCAAAATCCCGAACGCCAAAATCCCGAAAAAGCCAGTTTATATAATTGTTCCTCTCTTTGATTTTAAGCAGTAATATTTTTCCACAAAAAATACACTCCACGAAAAACTATATTTCCTGGCTAATCTACCCCGTTGTGCCCTATGAAGTCACCAGAAAAGATTTAAGAGATTCGAGAAAAACACGAACGAACCCAATAAACCTTTTGTTAATTATGGCTGAGGATTTAAATGTGGAAATCATTAAAACAAAGCAATTTAAAAATTCCTTTCTTGTGCTGTTATAACACTTTTATGTCTGCATAAGGGGTACATGTAGGAAGTGGTGTACACATTATTCTCATAATATCTTTCCCAAGTGTCTACACTATATTCACTAAATTCTAGAAGTTGCAATTTATTTAAATTCAGAATAAACGGAATAAACATAAAGTTTGCAGTATAACAAGTGCATTAGCTTTCATATCACCAGGGAAAGTTTTAGAGAGTGTTAAGCATAAACCTCGTTTCAGGTACAAGTTTTCTGTTCTAAGGTTTCCCATAGTCTTCCTTATGGGCCGGAGGGTGCATGCTTGAATGATTTTCAGTGTATTTCCTGTTAGGATGAAGTGAAATTTTATACGTACACTTGGACGTACATGGTTTGCAATCAAATTAAATCTCATGTTAATTCTGATGTCATTAAATTATAACTTTGGTTTTACCATCCAAAATTGGAATATCTCATGCGGATTCTCCAGCCCAAAACACCCAACGAAAACGATGATGATGGCCAAAGTGGGTGAGAATGTGTAAAGTGTAGCTTAATATTAATATTTATATTCTCCATTTGAGACAATATTTGATAAAGTATTCAAATTTAATCCAATTGTTAGGGATTCCATTCAGTCAAACAGAATGCATTTTAATTAAACACGATAGTTCAAAAGCTCGTAGCATTTAAGCGTCAAGAATAACTCTTAAACTACAATAAGAAAATTTTAAATAAATAAATTTAAATAAAATAGAAATTAAGATTTAGAATATTTTATGAATCAAAACTTTTTAGATTGAGTTGAATATCCCATCCAAGTACAAAGAAATATACATGTATAATTAACACTAAACCTACCGACCGTTTTTGGTAGTTTTTAGGTCAAATGACATACCGCGGTAGGGTAGAATACTCAACCAAAAAATTAAAATTTAAACACTCGAAAATATATTACTTAAAAATATATATCTTAAAAAATTTATAAAGTTTGATAGTGGCATTATACCGTTTAAATATGTGTTAATCTTAAACCGGTCAATATGACCGGGTCTTGGTAGGTTTAATGTTGAATATTTCACTGCATAAAATATTTCAATCGTTATTGAGTCGTTTTAGATTAAGCTTAATGTTCGATTCCGTCTGAGAGTGGTAATAGCGCATCTATGCTTAGCTTCACTTCTAATTCTTAGGACCTAGGGCCCCTGCTAAGGTTCGACAGATACCCTTTATTCCCAGAGATAACTTAAATCAAGTTTGACGTGTAATCTTTATGAAGAAGGTAGTTCAATTTAATTCTTTTCGTCTGATGAGTGCCAGACTATCACCGTAATAGTGGGATATTTTCAACCTCAGCCTGTTTTTTATTTCCGTAAGAAAAATTTACCCATCTAATAAAGGAATTGTCAGGATCTGTGAGCTCTTGGAAAGAGGGTCAGGGATGAGATCTAAAACTACCACCCGTTCCCCTCCTTCAACCAGATTCTCCCTCTGCCACACTGTATGCAGTACGTCTTTACTCGCCCGAGTATAGTCAATAACTAACACTCGCTCTTGTCCGTTTCTTAATTACAGTGTCCGCTCTCTAATCCGGACGAGTTATCGACGGTTACATTTAAAATAATTTTGCGGTTATGTATACATGTGTGTTCAGTAATGAAAATGAATTTACTTATGATGTTTTTGTTTCATAAATGAAGTATAATATAGCATAGAATTCTCTAATTATGTCTATAATTATATCTTTTTAATCTTCTTTAAAACTTTTATTCTAATTCTACAAAAAAAACTTGTATTATATTTTCGAGATGTTGAACAAATTCAAAAAATTCATCCGGATTACGAAGCGGACATCTGTAATATTGTCTCCCAATCATCCGGATAACGAAGCGGGCACTGTAGGGCAGCGGCATTACTTATGGCCAGTCTATAATTGTGGTCACTTCGCAGATATCTTCAATTTTTTCTCACAAATTAATATTGAATAACCACAAAATTAGGAATATTTGATGTGCTATTATTAAATGGAACTTTTAAACTGATTTATTTCATATTTCGGTAGATTTTTAATTATTTTTTGGGAGTTATTTTACTGATGTGCTAGACGGTCAAATATACGTCAAATTGTTAAGAAATTTTGTAATGATCTCACAATTTTTAATGACTAAATTTTATATCTTCAATCGAAAATATTTAGTACTATTTGTCACTTTTTTTCTTAGTAACTATATTTTCATTTACCACTTGATTTTGATGATTTTTTTTTAACAAAAATGTAAAATAAAGACAAGGGCATAAATTATGACCAATTTGATAAGCATTATTAACTTGTGGCCACAGCATTTGACGTGTGGCACCCTCACAGTTGTTTGGTTTAACGAGTTGACAGTTGTATTATTTTGATTCAGTGAATTTGAGTTTTCTAGCAAAAATTTATTAAAATTTTTGAAATTGTAACATAAAATTGTTTATAAATGAGTAGTGTGTATGATGATTTTTTCAATGAACCTGCTTTTTGTTGCAAATAACTTAACTTTTTCTCTTTTTTCCCTCTTAGGACAATGAAAAATGCGAAAAAAATTAAAAGCCCTATTATTGAACTCAAAAGATGCAAGAAGAATTGAGAAGCATAGAGAAGAGTGACCACGATCAGTATTCCAGTCATTTCAGCTGCACCTCCCACACAAACTCTGCATTAAAATCTCCGGAAACTCTTCGGGAGAAACATTTGATCACGGAGTAAATTGGATTTATATATTTTTTAGAAAATATTATTTTAAAAATTGACTTTAACAATCCCAAGTTTTTTTTCGAAGAGATTGATAATTTTGCTAACATTATTGTCGGTTAAGGGGATTATTCTACCATTTTTGGTCGAATAATCTAGTCTAGAATAATCTGAAAATACTTCCGGGAGATGAAAAAGACTGCAATTTTTGGCGTTGGATCATTTATATCCGCTTCCTAATCCAACCCACTCGCTAGGAATGAAATATTTGTCCAATCCCTGATAGATCGTTCATTAAAACGAATCATTCGTCCAGCATCATCCTCTTGTTTCACCAATTCTTTATTCGAGTTATGCACAATTCTTCTTTTGTTGGATAAATTATAGTGTCAGTACTGCAACTTCCCGGTGACCTCTTTGATCTTCCTGTATCATTCAAGCATATTGTCTATTCCAAAGTTTGTGATAACAAGGATGCAAGCAATACCTCAGGGTTGTACCCTGCAATACCAACGAATCCTTTCCGATGAACCTCTTGGCCAATTTTGACACCCCCTGTTGCAAACGAATTCAAAGATCTGTAAAAAATCTATTGTCTAATCTATTAAATATACACAGAAAAAAATTTTTGACTGCTTTACCATGATTTTCATTGTAAATTTTACATTAAACATGTAATCTTGTGTACTAATACACATTTGTGTAATTTGTACACATTTTGTCTGAAAACTGTGTAATTTGTACACCTTTTATTTGGAAACTGTGTAATTTTTCACGAAATATGTAAGAAAATATACAAAACTGTGTAATCATTCTCAGTTGATTACACGGTTTACAATTACATAAAATTTAAATTACACATTTTCAGATTACACGTTTTGTTGAAATACATAATTTGTGTAACTTTACAAGAAAAATTATGGTAAAAAAGCAAACCAACGATTATTCTTGTAAATTTTTTTTACTGTGTAGGAGAAAAATCCCAATTTCAAAGGTGCCCCACTTTCAAAGGTGCCCCACTTCCCCATATGGATCTCTTGATTCCAAAGAATCGCTACTCATCAGTAAACTCAGCTTTTTGCATTTCCATTTTCCATAGTTTCATTAAAATTATTTTTTTCTCCAAATTGCATGGCTCGTTCAAATAAACTCACCATATATGTAGAATTTAATCTTGGATACCAAATTCTTATAATTCAAAATTTGATATCTTATCTTATAAGATACGAAAATAAAGCTGCATCGCTCTGTTAATGACTTATATCATCTGAAAATTTATTAAATTGTCTTTCTAAGTGCATTAGAATCTCAAAATCGCAAAAAAGTCTTTCAGGCTAGTATGATGACACTAGATACTGGAGTGTTTAGTCTAGTGTCTAGTATTTGGTAAAGCAATGCAGTGATAGTGAGTGTTAAGATAAAATTAAATTAATAAGAAAAAACCTCGTGTGTGACATTTCTTTTCGGTCAGCAAAAATCTTTGATACCCAACTACTGAAGGTCCCCATGCAAAATTTTCTGTCACAAAAAGAAACAGACAATTGAACAGGCATAAAGTTGGTAGGATTGACCCTGACCTTCCGTAGTACATGTCTCAGCGTTTTGCAATAGTGGTGCTATCCAATGAAAATTGAAAATGTTTTTTAGTACATTTCTGTTCTCATGTGCTTCTCCATTATCGACTTTTCTTTGTGTTGGTTTCTGTCTCGACTGTTTTCACCAGTCCTCGATGTGTTCTAAAACCATCAAACAGTCGTGAAAAGAACCAACACAGAGAAAAGCCGATTATGTTTCATTGAAAACATGTTTCATTGAAATAGCACAATATTATTTAATCCTATCTTTATTAGCTTTTTTCCTTGACGGCGCAAGCAACCTCCTTGCTCAACAAAGTAAAAGAAGAATGTTTTGAGTAAAATATCTTGATTTAATTTGTTCTAAAACTATATGCTATGACTCTATCATCAAGTATAAAATATTTTGGCGATCAACTAATATACATTTGTTATACTTTCATTAGTGCTAAAGTTATTTGTTAAGAGAATCAACTGCCGTCCCAATTCACATTGGAATTGAGCAATGGAAGAGACTGAGGCGGTCCCTTCGCTGCAAAACGATCATTTATTTACATAACCTAGCAAATATATAACTTTGTGAGAACATTTTGTCCTTCGGTGCTATAGAATTTTGATAGTTTGTGGCTTAAAAGTTCCTTCGAGACCTTTTTTTGTCAACTATATAGGAGAAAGTTGTCCTATATATTCCGCAACTTCTAATCCGGGATGTCGATGTTTATGATGGGCACTACTGGTTTATGATGGTCATTTTTGCTATTCTGTATTTTATGCGCCTTCTTGCCATACAGATGATCCACTTGAACGTGATTAGCTGTGTCCAGTGGGACACTTTGTCCACTATCTATATGATAGGCTATGTTACCGTATTCTTGAAGACATGGTAGGGAACTCAGGATGAACTGGCTGAAGTTCTTCCGGATTCCAAACCACCATTTGTTGCCACCTTTGGCGCTGAAGCTCAGCAGGATTAGGATGAAGAGAGCCAGGAGTAGGGGACCAGCCACTGCTATCAATGGCCAATCTAGATCACCATCGAGCTTATCGGCAATGAGCACCTGGAAGGCCAGGATACACACGACACAGAGTGTATTGCCTATGGCCGAATTGACTGCGGAACGCTTCTGTTCGGCCGATACTTCTGGTGTTCTCAGGAGAATACCACAAAAGATTATGTTATACAGGACACCTATGAGACTTAGACAGAGCACAATCCAGAAGGGAATGAAGACAATCTCCCAACGCCATCCAACAAAATCATCCAGTTTCAACGGCAGAAAAACAAATTGGAGCGTGTTAACAGCCAAAAATAGCTCCAACTGAAAGTTAAGAAAAATCTTTTAACGCATTATCAACATCATCAGCATTGAATAGCGCTAATGAGAAAGAATGCCAAAGAGAAAGAGAAAAAAAGAAAATTCTGATATTTCGCAGCCTATCGGTCTCTCGATGTAAATTGATAAGGTTATATCAAAAGGGGACTTCAATAAGAACTTAATACTATCAATCAATCATTTTTTAATGTTGATTTGTTGAACTAGTTATGTTGTCAAAATTGTTCTACAAATTTCCAAATGACACTTCTTTTTGTTTTTAAATATTCCGATTGATTAGTAATATGTTTTTAAATTTTTTTTAATATTGTTGCCTTTGGTAATTAGAAGAAGTATAAATATACTCTCGAAATAGGGAGGAGAATTGATGCTAAGATACGTAATAGATGAAACATTAAGTTTCCTCAATCCGATTCTTTCAAGCAGATCAACATTTAAGCGTATACTTCGAGAGAAAAAGCCATAAGCAATTAATTAAATCGGAAACACTGTCAAGAGAGAGAACATTTCCGTAGGCTCTGTTTTTCTTGACAAATCGATGCAGATAGGGGAAAGTACTCTCCCTTCGAACGTTCATACCTTCGAAAGACGTGAATTTCTTTTACGTTTCCTAAATACACTCAACTCTTCGTTATGCAGCACTTCGTTATCCGGGTGACAGCTGCCAAACACTGGCGGTTGATATATTCAAAATAATTTTCACTAAACATGAACTTTGTCCAGAGTGAATTAAAGTATTATTAACATTGTATCGAAGTTTTTAATACATAATTGTGATAAAAAATGAAACATAAGCACACCATGAGGAAAATTCTCTTTTTCTTTGTCAGACAGAAAATAAATTTACACTGCACAAAATAGAAAAACCGTTGATCATTCAAAAAACCTAAATGTCATTTTGTCCCCCAGTCAGCCGGATAACGAAGAGTCTACTGTAAGAGATTTCCACATGATTGTGACATAGTTATCATTAATTGATAAAAAGCTAACTAATATTTAATGGAAATGTTCAAGTCTCTTAGAAAAAAATAAAAATAATTCACATTATTCGAAGGTATGAACCAACTTAAAAGCTCTTAACTTATCGACACCATGCATCATTCAACCTATGGATTCCAAATATTAATATCATCTCCATTTCACGACCCCTTTATCATTTACAGAACTTCCTCTTTCGGACATATTCTAAGAACCAAAGTGTCTGTTCTTGGTTCTTTGCATATGTCTTCGGTTGCATCGACCATTGTCGTATCTGCATTTCTTTTGTGTCACAATTTCACGCAAGAGGAACGTTTAATCCTCGCTTGCACCAAATTCAGATGGAAAATAAATACAGATACGACAATGGTTGATGTAACCGGAAATATTTCAGAAACTGTAACGGTCACTTTTCATTTAAAATAAAATAATCTAGTAATTCGTGATTTACGACGAAATTCAGAATAATGGTCACAGTTTCTGTATCTGTGTCAATCCATCTTTCATCCATCTTTCCCCATCCGGTTCAGTCCAGATTAGCCCCTTTTCCCTTTAAGGACGATTGGGTCACCGGTGACCCAATAAGGAATTTTTTTCTACGGTCTTCCTAAAGTTGTGCTTTGCTCTAAAAAATCAGATAAAGTGAATTTTAAGACATTATATTTATCAACTGACTTGGACAAATTTGCATGGCATAACGGAACCAAATAAACTACGGCCGCAATGGCCTATCCTTTCCCCTAGAGAAGAAAATACTTCTGGGTTTCGCATTTAAGTTTTAGATTATTATATTATTTTCGGTCAATAGATTCGATAGATAAAGAAATTAACACCGATTTGACCTTTGGCTCCTTCTCCTTTATTTTCTCATAAAACCGACGTTTCGGAGGGGTTTCCTCCTTTCAACTTTCTCAGATGGAAAAGATTGCTGAGAAAGTTGCATGAGATCAGGGAGGCGATTTGACAAAGACAAAAGGTCAACAACTAACACAATTGAACTGAAAAAATGTTTAACGACTAATTCAAGTAGAAAACAGTTGGCCTAAATCCGATGTCCAGAGAAGTGTTACACCAACAAAATCCCAAATTTTCCCGGGTATTTATTAGAATATTGTTGTTAAATTGTAGAAAACCTTAGCATGAAATTATTATTTTGTTATGTTTTAATGCATCCTCATTAGGAGTAGAGCAATTGAGAGAGACAAGTTTCAGAGACATTTCATGATTTTCAGTAAATAGTAGCTAAACAAAAAATGTAAATCGATTGCCTTGCATAAAAAAAAATTTCCCTCCTTTTTAGCTATTGATGAAGGTGCGTTGTGGCGTCGAAAGCTTTGGCAAAAATATTCGTGTTTTCCTGTCCTGAAAGGATAACCACCCCTGACGCACCCGGAGGGAGTTTATCTACTTGATTCTCAAGATACGTCTTACGTCGGTGCTATTTCAATTGTTGCAGTACTTTTCGGACTTTGCACATTAAACAATTTCAGCAACTGCTCAACAGCGAGTTTAAGTTTTAGTCTCTGATCTGTCTCCGAACAAAATTTCGGAAGATATTAAAGCCACGGGGCTCTACAGTGAGGATACTGGGGTCTTTGGGATTAAGTGGCATGAAACAGCAATCCATCGCACGAGCCGTGACCCTTCACTCAATAGCCTGAGCCATACTGATTGTCTCTCTCTGCCGATTGATAATTTAGATCGGCAGAGGGTTTTACTGACTGTGAGTTTGAATTGAGAGCCAAGCCCTTTCCGTTGCCCACTTTACCTGTGAGGGAAAGACAAATGACTTGTCTTTGCAGGATGGGCTGTCTACAGGACGGATTTGGATCCCCATGTAGGCATGTCTTAACAAAATTAATCATTCAAGATTAAGGGTCCATATCCCTGGATCCTGACTAATAAGATTATAGATAAAGAACCATTGCTCTGATGCAAACTGTCCTCAGAAAATATCTGAATAATACAGTTTCCATGGCCAGTAATTTTCGAACTTGTTGAGAAATTTCCATAAACCCGAAAACAACCAAATGGATGGCTTTTCATTTGATGTGGTAAATTTACCACAAGGAAACGTCGGTCGGGGAAAGTTTACCTAAGAAAAAATCAGTTTTCCCAAAGCTTTTGGCTCGGTCTCAAAGTCTACCTCCGTGATCAAATCTACTCTTTTCTTTCTTTGACATAGGATCTTATTGGTTTGCAACGGAAGTGTGCAAGAACCGTTTGAAACCGAACGAAAGTCATATGAAACTTGTACGTCAATGGTCAAAACACACTTATTTTGACGTTTATTCGGCTTCAACGGTTCTTGCACACCCCTGGTTTACAAGGTATAGGATCTGGGGCAATGCACTTGTATATCGAGCTATATTCTCAGTTTCTTCAGAACTATTTTTATTCTGTTTTTCTTGTATGAAATCAAAATGAAAACTTCAGGTGGGAATTAAGTCCTTTATATCATAGTAGTATAGGCAATAGTATTTAGAAGGTTAGAAGGGGGTTAGGGACGAGATATCAACCTGCCTCTCGTTCCCGTTTTCCAACCACTATCTCCCTCTGGACTGTACATGCGTCACACGCCCTTTCAGGTCGATGATCAATCGGAGACTAATCACTCTCTCGTCCATCTCTTTGTTCTTACCCTCTCTTCCCCATGATCGCAGCATGAATCAGAGGTGGCAAACCTTATTGTCCATAATGTATGCAAGAGGGAGGGAAGTGGTAGTGATGTGATGATATTCCATCACCACACACAGGGACAGGCCATCTCCATGGATGATATGGTGGCATTAAAGGATGCCGAAAGGGAATGAGCCCACCGGGTTTGGTAGTCGGCTAGTCTGTGGCTTACAAAAATAACCGAGGACTAGGAAATTCAGGCATGAATACCCTAGGGGTTTTGGTCCAACAAGGTTACTCTTATTGACGGATCATGATCAACTAACGGCCTATAGAGAGTGCATCATATGAAAGCACATATCTCTCTGTATAAAGACTTATGCTCGTCTGAAGGCATGTTCGCGGTAGGCCTTTTTAAAGATGCATATCCTGTACCTCCCATTCAGAGAGTGAAGGTACAAGGCCCATTTTATACCCAATCGGCCTTTGGGGATTTATAATAACGGCAGGGACTTTAGTCGTGGAACCGATTAGTCTTACACTTGGGATTTCTTTGTGAGACTTATGAGACCGGTTCTAATAATATCTAAATAATCCATCAGTTTAGGAGAATAAAAGGATCACCTCTTGAATATTCGTTTTTACTAAGGAATTGTGGGGGATACATTTTCTCCGGATGCGTGAAATATGTTCATTCCACTACTCTTAGTAAGAATAGTCCAGTATTTTCAGCTGGTACATAAATCACGCCTCTTCATTGTTATTTTTCCTAAAAACGTATAGTAGTTATTATTAATCGTATTGAGCGTGTCGAGGCCTAAAATTAAGTTTGTTTTTCCCAAAAACGGGCCACGTCAATGGCAACTATACTTAGATTTTTTAAGATTGTTTAAAATCGGGGATTTGATACCTAGGCTTAAGATGCCCTATATATCCCGCGCGTGCCTTTCTTGGGTTTAAAATAAATTTGTTGTAATCATGAACTCAAGTAATCTTCTGGGCGACATCCCATCATCTTTAATAGACAGTAGATGCCTTTCTCTGTGTGCAACTATGCTTGACGACATGAGATCCCTTAATCCACATGAGGCAGGGGACAATGGGCAAACACAGAAGTAGAGGGTTGTTCTAGTCATGGCTAGAAGCACTTCAGAATTACACCCCTGTTACCTATCCCAGAGCCCAAGTAAAATAACCAGCGTTTTACCCATAAGGATGATATCTACCTGTTTTTAGGGAGTTTTGTTAATGACGGTCTGCAGACTTCAGAAACTAACAATGACCAATGATTATGAAGAACCTTCTAAAATGTAAAGACATTTATGGGATGCTGAATTTTCAATCCTCACCTCGAAGGATCTGTCGTGTTTCACAGCCCAGACGCAGGCTCCAACACTGGCCACGCTGCCGAAGATAAGGGGAATGAAGACAAGGACCCATAGGTGATTCCCAGAGCTCAGCTGGTCGCAGGAAAGGAGTTCAAACATGAGGAGCATTAGATGGAGCGACAGGGAGATCAACATCGCCTTGAAGTGAGCATAAGAGTCTCCTTCGACGCGGTAATGTGGATACCTGCACCAAACAATGGCACCTACAGTAGCCCCCAAAGTGGCGATAGCTTTCCATATCCACAGAGGACTGAAGATGGCCCAAAAGGGCCAATCTAAAAGGAACAAGGGTTCAAAATTAACCTTCCGGACAAATGTCTCGGGTCAGGGAAGCTGTTTAGTCTACCAATGAATCCATCGATGCGTAAACAAAAGAGGATTGTAAAGAGAAAGAGACTGCTGTGGACAATGAATTTGCTGCAAGATACCAAAAAAATGAGGTCAACAGGGTAAAATTTATGAATGTAGGAGGCACTTTTCACCTTGGATTGAAGTCCTTAATCAGTGACTGTAGATTCATCGTTGGATATCAACCACTGGGAACCCTATCTCAGAGCATTTTGTGGATTGAGGTACTTTGGGGAGTGGAGAGTGTGGATAGGAAGATTTTTTTTGTGTGAAGTAGGTGATTTATCAATAATTTCACTATCTTTTCGCAGAGTTACAGAAATATCACAAATTTTCATGCGTCAACTAAAGTTACTACAAAATGTGACATTTTGCTCAGTTCAAATGAGACGTTTTTACAATGTCAAGTTTTTGTAGCCACATGTACGGTGCAATTTCAATATGTCAGCACGGTCAGCTATATTTAAAAATTAAAAATTATCGAGATAGTAAATTTTTAGTAACAATTCTAATAGACCACATAGACCACCATAAATAACTGAGATTTACCAACGAAATGTATTTATAGTACCAATAGTGATGTATTGAATGCATTCTCAATATTAAATAGAATATTATTTTTTAAAAGAAATCTACGATGTGGAAACGTCGAAAGTTTGAACACGAATTCAGCGCCCCTATTTCCAATTACCCGGAATACTTTAAGGGGGTTCCCCTAATTATGAAGCTAGAATTGAGCTGTTTTTTGAGATTGTTTTTCGAACACAAAGAAACGACCAATCTTCTTTAAATATTTCGTATATGTTTATATATATTTAGAACGTATTTAAATATGTATATTGAATGTTTTTTTTCTTGATTTTCAAGGTCAAGAGTTAAAAATGCTCTAAAGAGCACATTTATCAAGCGAATGGTATCATTTTTGGTCTTGCTGAAAAGGTTTTGGAATTCGCGATAGAACTGAACAAGTTCCAATCGGTTTTGAACCGGTTCATAACCGATAACGATAAAGAAAATTTCCCTTAGCCCCAAAGGACGAAACTAAAAACTTCCAAAACACAGAAAATTTCCCTTTGTCCCAAAGGACGAAACTAGAAACTTCCCAAAACACAGAAAATTTCCCTTTGCCCCAAAGGACGAAACTAAAAACTTCCCAAAACACAGAAAATCTTCCTCTGCCCCAAAGGACGAAACTAAAAATTTCCCAAAACACAGAAAATTTCCCTTTGCCCGAAAGGACGAAACTAAAAATTTCCCAAAACACAGAAAATTTCTCTTTGCCACAAAGGACGAAACTAAAAACTTCTCAAAACAAAGAAAATTTCCCTTTGCCTTAAAGGACGAAACTAAAAACTTCCCAAAACAAAGAAAATTTCCCTTAGCCCCAAAGTACTATACTAGAAACTTCCCAAAACACAGAAAATTTCCCTTTACCCCAAAGGCCGAAACTAAAAATTTCCCAAACACACAAAATTTCCCTTTCCCCGAAAGGACAAAACCAAAAAAACTTCCTAAAACACAGAGAATTTCCCTTAGCCCCAAAGGACGAAACTAGAAACTTCCCAAAACACAGAAAATTTCCCTTTGCCCCAAAGGACGAAACTAGAAACTTCCCAAAACAAAGAAAATTTTCCTTTGCCCGAAAGGACGAAACTGAAAACTTCCCAAAACACAAAAAATTTCCCTTTGCCTTAAAGGACGAAACTAAAAACTTCCCAAAACACAGAAAATTTCCCTTTGCCCCAAAGGACGAAACCAAAGATTTCCCAAAAGACAGAAAATTTCCCTTTGCCCTTTGGTTGGGAAAGCGGTTATCGAAATGGTGGCTATGAATATTTTTCGTATTTATTTTGAGGCGTTTTAGGCCCTCCACCGTTTCTGCTACGTGCCTACGAAAATGGGCACCAACGAGGCAGAGATTGTGTTTTACAGCCTCTGTACTACGGGAAGAAGAGGTTCAGATTTCTCAACCTTGTTCCCGGTTCTTTGCCACCTGATTAGGTTTCCTCTTTACTGAGCACTACTCAAGGATCCTTCCTCGCCATTTCTTCCGTGATCATGTCTCTGATCATATCGTGGCGCTTGATCCTTCTGTTTTTAGTATGGGTACAGAGACCTAAAATGTGGCCAAGCGTCTTGGGTAGACCGCCACATCTCCTGCAGTTTATTGACTAGTGATCCAAATATCTGGCTGTGGCAACCTTGTTGCCAAGATGAGTTCTTGTAAGTTATTAATGGTAATGAGAATAATTACAATACAATATTATCTCCAAATAACTAACAATTCCTAACTGATATTCTTTTACAAAGCCATTTTGTACTCTAAATTTAACTGTGTTCTCAAAGTACACGCGGATTTTGTTTATACTTCAAGATGATTCTTCTGTTTTTGACATTTACAGCATGTCAAACGTGACGTAAACCACTGCAGCCAACTGTAGCGAATAATATCGAAAAGCGCGGGAATATGAAATTGATCGACAAAGAACGTTGGAAAAGAAGGACACTTTGTATTTCAATTCGAATTTTTGTACAAAAGCTGTTAAATATGCAATCATAGCTTGGGGTTCACTTTGTGTAGTATTTTAGTTAATTTCATCAATTCCAATACTAACTAATCGACATGGTTGACAAAAGCCGTAGTTGGCGTAGTACTAGAGTAGTCGATGGTTTTTCGTATGTTCGAAAATTGAATAAAATTCATCCAACCAACCTGTCAATTGGCATTTTAGCAGTAGTGGTGGTGGTGAGAGAATGTCTCAACTTTTGTAACACGAGATTTTGAGGGAAAAATTTTCGGGCGTGTGCTTGTTTCGTGCCCAAAACACAAAGTGAGAGACACCTTAGTGACTCCCGCGATGTGCTAAAGTGCGAACAAAGTGTGCAAATAGTGGACTTTTTGGAATGGTTTCCCCTCTAGATCGTTTTGCCTAAGAGAAAAATAAAAGAAAAAAAGGAAAATATTGTGTGTAGGAAAAACACCCTTGCTTATCCTCTCTCTTTCTCTCTCTCTCGCTTTTTATCATCCTTCGCGAATTTTGTGACAAGGATACAAATTTTACATCCTTTAAAATTTTTCGAGTGTTTCGCGATGGTTTCCGCAACTTCGGTCTTCAATTTCTATGCAAACCAGCAAAAGGAGTGATAAAAAGTAAGTGAAAAGTATTGCAATTGGGTTTTTAATGTTCCTATTTTTTGGTTTTTTTGGGAATAATTACGTTGGATTTTGTTGTAAGGATGTCTCTGTCTTGCTCGCTCTATCGCACGACGTCATACACCCCAGGAGGGGGCGCCCCAGTGAACTAGGAAAATTACATAGAGAAAAGTTCCATTGCAATTGTTTACCCAACAAAGTAGTCAAAATATACGTCCCTCGTTCAATTTACATGGCGCGTTTCCCATTTCCCGTCATTCAGAGGAAAACTTGTGCGAAAAGCTAATTTGTTGCACAACGCAGCAATCGGTGGGAAAAAAAGAAGGCCAAGTTTTTTGTGTCAAGACGACAGAAAGCAGAAGAAGAATCAAAATCTTAGTTAAAATTACTCAAAAAAGAACACGCGAAACTGCATTAAATGTTGATTTCTGAGAAACTTTCTAACCTCACCTAATCAAAAGATCGATCATCTCCTACGTTGACTAAAAACGCAGGAAATAATTTATGTTTTTGTTTCAAAATATAACGAATTAAAAAAAAAAAACAAAATTTCGTGATTAATAGCAGACGTTGGAGTGAGAAAGGCGAGACGTCCCCACAGACCTTACAAAAAACCGATGCCTTTTTAATCGACAGGAAAAAAAGTACCAATAAAATCGCAATTTAGACAGTAAAATTACTTCGTGAGACTACAAAATTATTGGCAATTTTATTGTCTATCTCACTCACTCAATTCCCCCACTACCAACACTTTTCAACACTTGCCCAACCACAATTTCACATTTGCGGATATTCCTTGGTGTTAGTGCTAAAAATTTGACGTTTGACTAATTTTTTCAAGTTTCTTTCGGGACCAAAAACACTCCATTGAAAATTTCTAGTACCAACCCAAAGCCCTACATTGCAATATTGCCAGAAAAGTACCCGGTACAACCCAAGAAACTTCCCAACAAGGGAAGTGTCCATCTGTGAAAATATAAAAGTCATTGCGTGATATTTATTTTTGTTCAAAGTAGGACAGTTATAAAATGACTTTTACTTTTTTTCACTTCTCTCTGTAAAACAACAAATTGATTGTCCAAAATAGTTTTTTTCTTACCCAGATAGTGGAATTTATAGACCAGCAATAAAAATGAAATCTTCCCTCTGAGCGGATGATTCATGTGCCACTATAGCCCCAACAAATAGTTATTAGGGATAAATTTGTGGTCGATTGTGGTTTCAATATAGGTTTTATTTGCCAAAAATTTCAGAGACAATTGATGTTCATTCTCAATCAAAATTTAATCCTATAGAAACCTTGGAAAAAACAGAATGGACGAATTGAATTCAAAGAAAAGACCGAAAACATACAAAGTCACTCCACAAAAAGTAAAGTAGCTGCCTCATGCCCAAGACACGCTTACGGCTTAAGCCGAGAGACCGCTTAACGTAGTTATAGCAAGAATTAACGGAAACACTAGACACTAGACCTTTCTTGACTTTCGCAATTTTATTCTTTACGACCGTCGTTTCGAGGATTCTGTGTCGATCAGTCGATCAGTCGAATGGTGAACTTCAAAGTGCAATCTGTGATCCAAGTCCAAAAAAGTGTAACCATTTCCTGCCTGTACGTGATTTTCCTAACAAAATTCGACACCTGATGAAGAGAACATTCATCTTCGAAACGCCGTAAATCGGTAAATTCTTGCTACACCCCATCGGATCGAAATTCTTCACATAACGTAGTTATAATCAAAATAATCACATTTTATAATTTATGTAAATACTTGAAATTGTAAAACTGTTATAACATGTACAAAATTTGGCATATACGATCAGTTATTCAGTAGTTTCTGCCGTTTACCTGATGAAAACGGTAGTGAAGTCGGCGGCAGCCGCAATCAGGCATAGTGAGAGAATAAATTGAATTAAATTGAATTGAATAATGATTTTGTAGTAGGACTGTTGAGCCTGGAAGAGTTGGAGGGAGAAAGCCCGTCCTGACGAAGACTCTTCTAAGCCAATGGTACCAATCACTGTTCAGTTGGGGTGTAATCTTGAGGGGTGCTATAACTGCGGCTAACTTCAAGTTACGACATAGCTATAATTCCGCTAGATGGAGTTGTGAGTGCTCGGCTAGTTATTCCGAAGGCACAATCGAATCGGCTCCTCAGTCGGTCTTCACCAGTGAAGCGAGGAAGACGTTGGATTCGTGGCCTTCTTGGAATGGGCAATGGGGCTCAATCTCCGGGAGGCTAGCGATTAAGGGTGCTCTAGCATGTTCTGGTGTGGAGCCTGTAGCATTCGTGCTACAATATGACTAAATTCCCATCATTTTCCTATTAAATA
Source organism: Phlebotomus papatasi (assembly GCF_024763615.1). Classification (NCBI taxonomy): domain Eukaryota; kingdom Metazoa; phylum Arthropoda; class Insecta; order Diptera; family Psychodidae; genus Phlebotomus; species Phlebotomus papatasi. The sequence goes on from NC_077223.1 coordinate 13,045,733, forward strand.
AGCTGTTTATCGTCTGAAGCCGAGAGACGGATTATTCAGAAAATAATGGTAATGTAATCTGTAGGGGAATTCTGTAACAGTATGACAATGACATATGACAAATTTTCACGGTAAATTTTGGAGTAGGCCAACATTAAAGTCCAATTAGCATTTAATGGGCACTGTAAGCAACTCCGTGAAGCTCCCAGTAATTAATATGATTCGGATTTTTAATTACTTCTTCCGAATTTACCATATGGAAATTTTTAAATTTGTCATATGACATTATCATACTGTTGCAGAACTCCCATAGGGTAACGTGTGGTATTTCGGGACACTTTTTAGCACTTTCAAGTTTCAAACAGCTTAACGACTTATCAAATAATTTTTTTCTTTGTTGATATAAATATTTATGTTCCTTATGCTATCCAGAATAAGACACTTATCAAAAATATTTCAAAAAAATGTATCATTTTTACGAAATGGCAAAAAATGTAAAAAAGTAAGAGTGGTATATTTCGGGACAGTTGGGTATTTCAGGACAGACAAAAGTCCCTATTGTGCAAATAAATTTCATCGAGCCTGATTATTTACCTTTAAATAGAAGTTCCAAACTTCACTATTTCATAAAAATTTTGTTCAAATTTCACTTTTAAAGTGACTTGAATCGAAAAAAAACTAAGCAGTGTTTGTGTTGACATCTGCAAAATTGACCACACTGAAGGTTTTGCAAAAATTGAAATGTGACACTCACAATTCACGCGTATTTCACACTTTAAATTAAATAAAATTCCAGAAGTTTTATGTTTATTGAATACGTAAAGAGCTTAATATTTCATATAGAACTTAAAAATAATTAGAAAACAAATATTTATAGGTTTTTTGATGTGTTCCAAAATACCCATATTATGTCCCGAAAAGTATCTTGTGCAGAAATACCACACGTTACCCTAATGATCATTATTAGGTGTGATTCCTTCTAATCACACTTATTTTGATTATAATTACGTTAAGCCTTCTCTTGGTTTAAGTCGTAAGGGTGTCTAAGGCTTTATAGAACGAAAACTTTCGCAAGACTTTTTATACCCCTTTAAAGGCTTATAGTGGGAATTTCGTCTTGAAACTTTTGTAAAAGCTCTTAAGCCCTTTGAGAGTGCGTCACTTTGCTTTTAGTAGTGGCAATGACAGAACCAAAAGCGCTATATATGGATTAGAAGAATTAAGATTTATTAAGATTAGATTAAATAATATTAAGAAAAAAATGCTTCTTAGGCCGGTTAATTTGATTGATACGTCCCGTCTACCACATTAAGTACTTATTAAGTAAGGTAATAACTACTTAGCGAATGACTTTTTCAAAAGCCTTAATTAAGAACTTAGTATTAAGGATGAGTTATGCCATTTCATTTTCGCTACACTCCGCTCTGAAATGTATCTCATTTTCATATATATATTTTTTTAAACCTCAGTGTTCTACTACTTCTTAATATTAATTCATTCAGTTAAGAACTTATTGAATAAGGTAAAGGCCCTGTAGTCGGCCGGTTCCTTGACTCAGCCAGTGGAATAACTTGATCAGTTTTTTAACGTTTTATGGTTAATTTCTATGAAATTCTTACTGATTTGCATTGTGCATAATAAAAGTAGACTTCATAATGTTAGACTGGTTAGACCATGAGGAGCTGAGAGCAAAAAAACGCTATTTTAATAGGGAAATGCATACGACTTAAAGTTTTTTTTTGCTCTTAACGCCTCATATTAGGAAATCTAAGTAAATTGAACAAATAACCCCATTGGCTGAGTTGAGAAATCGCCCGACTGCAGGGCTTTTACCTTATTTAATAAGTTCTTAACTGAATGATTTAACTTTAAGAAGTTGCAGAGCATTGAAGTTCTTAAATAATAATAAATGAAAATGAGACAAATTAGAGATATGGCGAGCCGTGAAAATTAAATGGCATGATTCATCCTTAAGGTTCTTGACATACTTAGGACTTAAGCTGTTAAACGGTTTAGTAGAAAATAATAGAAATGTGGTTTTAACATTATTCCGAATATAATTACGCTAAGCCGCCTCCCGGCTAATCCTCAGGTCTGTCAAGATCCTAACACTAATAAATACTTAATTAAGGATTTTGGGGCTTCCACAAAAGTTCTCACTAAGTAGTTGTGATTAAAAACATGAAAAGTATTTCTACTAAGTTAAAGTAGTTAATTAAGGTCTTTCGAACTTTAATGGAAATAAAACAGTATTTGTTTTTTAAATATTTATTCATTATTTCTTATTTCTCAAATAAAAGCTTATAGAGTGAACAATTTTATCTAATTTTATTTAAATATTTTAATATATTTTCTTTATTATTTAATGGAATATGAGATAGTTGTTAAAAGTTACGTTTCCATACTGCAAATTCAGGGCATGAAAGTAAGGACTAACAGAGTTTGGGGATTTGTGGTCAAAATTACATTCTTACTCAGAAAATTCTTTATCCATTTTATCTATTTCAGCCAATTTAAGTTCATTAAAAGCGCTAATGGCTTTGGCACACCTTTTAGATCAGGAAAATTTCATGAAGTCGAAATTCGAATCCCTTTCATTCTCACGTATTTTGCATATGACTATCTCATTCTTTCGCATACCAAATTCGATTGAGCTAAATTAAATTTGGAGTTATGTTTAAAAGAAGAAGAAGAGTGCGAGGGAATGAGATAGACATATGCAAAACATGTGAAAAAGAAAAGGATTAGAACTTCGACTTCATGAAATTTTCCTGATATAAAAGGTGTGCCGGAGTCATAAGGACTGTTTTCGCAACATGATTCTTTATGTCTCCGGCACACCTTTTAGATCGGTAAAATTTCATGAAAGTAAAATTTGTGTCTCTTTTTTTATCGAAAGACTTGCATAAGTCTATGCCACTCTTTCCGACTCGAAATTAGACTGAACTAAATTGAATTTGATCTGATGTTAAAGGGAAGAAGAAGAGTATGAAAGAATATGATATACATATGTAAATTTTTAAGAAAAAAAGGATGTAAATTTTGACTTTATGAAATATTCCCGATCTAAAAGGTGTGCCGGAGCCATTACCCTTAAGATTCAAGTTAGAATTGAATTTACATGCATTCCGAGTTATAAACATTCTTGGGTTCGCAACCCATGCTTGAGCTAATTTCAATCGGTTGTGAATCGGTAATGAACAAGTTCATAACCGATAACTAATTTTTGTCGGAAATTTAATTATAGTACTTCTAAGGTATTTTCGACAATGTTTTGAGCGATTTCTAAATCGTTTCAAAGCGATTGTAAACCGGTAATGAGCCAATTATGTTCCGATAAGTAATTTTCACCCAAAATTATTGTTTGAAAAACAATTTTATCACTCTTAAAACAATTTAGTAGGATCTTTTGAGTGTTTTATAAATTTGTTCAAATCGGTTGAGAAACGGTAAACGGTAAATGATGCGAAGGTATTTTTGAGGTACAGCAAGTCACGAGTTCTAGCACTTCGCAAAGCCAGAATAGTTTTGCCACCTGTTTTTTTTTATGGTAGTGCAACATCGAAATACTTTCTAAAGATCTAAAATTTCAAGTCATTTTAAATAAAATTCTATAATAAGGTAAAGTGCCCTCAAGTCGACCAGTTCCTCAATTCGACTGGTAAAGTTATTTATTCAATTTATGCATATTTTCACAAATATTTTGCATATGATCTAACATTAATAGGTTAATTATTCCATAAATAAATACGAATCAGTGACAATTTTATAGAAATTCACCATTAAAACATTCAAACATTGAACACCAGTCGAATCGAGAAACCGATCGACTCGAGGGCACATTACCTTAACCCATAATTTAGCAATTGTGTGAAGGCGTCGACCTCGAGGCAGACCTAGGACAAGGTGGCTGAATCAATTTCAGAATCTTGCCTTGGAACGCCTTGGGATCGAACCCGAACATCTTTCTGAAGTGGCGGAGGATCGAGGGCTCCTAATTTAGATGTCATGGGCCCGCGACCCCAATAGGGATAAGCAGTTTAAAATGATTATGATAATGAATATAGAACATTTAGAGATTTTTGTTACTATGAGTAAGCCACAAGGAAGCATCAATCACAATCGCTTTTTCCTTCTCATTTCTTGAAATCGGTAGTCAAAACTTCTCGAAAACTGCTTTACCGATTGCTTTGAAATGTTGTACACTTCAAAATACGACAATTAGGTATACTCTAACCAAAGATTTTGATTTTCTCTAATGATTAAACAAGGAAGACGTGCTAGAATTAACTTTTTAAGGAACTTACGTGTTTGAGATTAAAGAAATCCTCAGAAGAAACAAATTGAAGTCATTGGTATGTTATATCATTAAATCTGAATTGTTTGCCTGGATTAATTCTAAGAAATCTGAAAATAAAAGAATTTGTTGAACATGTTTTCCAAAGAAACAAAATTATACAGCTTTAAATGGACAAAGACAGTGAGATGAAAAAAAATGCCCGTTAATATTGAGGTCGTTGAGTATCGGAAGCCGATATTTCTTACTATTTCATTACTGAGGGGAGACTGATGGGATTATGTTGGAACTTTCAAGACTTTTCGAATAAATCCAACCTTGTCAAAATCCATTCAGATCTAACCCCTGTAAAGTAATCTAAATATGATCTTGGAAAACTCAAAATTTAATTTAATTTAGGGTAAGTGTGCCAAATTCCGGCCAGCTTGCAATTTCGGCCACCTTTTTTGTTCCTTGAATCTCCATGAACTTTTATATTTTACGTACTTTAGAGATTATACGCAAAAAGAATAACAAAAAATGAAGCTTCGACAAACGAGATGACGTGAAAAATATATTGGAAGAATTCCCGAAGGGCAAGGAACTATGAGAGTGAAGGTGGCCGAAATAGGGCACCAAAGCTATGTATATATTTTTATTGATTTTAAAATGTATCAAGAATGATTTTATAGTAAATAAAGACGGTAAACTCTTTACAAAGTTCCCAGCAACACTCTTTTAGAAGAAAGAATAGAAAAAATCAATTTGTATTTAAAATATTACACTTCAAACTTGAGACTTTGACGCTTGCATGCAACTATGCCGAAATTTGGCACACTTACCCTAATTCAAATTAAAATTTTCTATACGACTTTGTCGTTTTAGTACAAAAAAAATCCCATCAATATGCACCAATTCATTTTGTAATAAAAATTGTAAATCAAAATTTGATAATTAAAAATACCGTACTACACTGATTGAGCGGCTAATAATGAAGTTCAGTACATCACATATCAATTTATTATGTTATATTAACTACACTTTATCAATTTTCCCCTATTCATTTATTCATAATTATCTTTGAAGCCAATTTATAGTTCATAACATATAAAATTGCCATCAATCAAGTAATTCTTGATGATAGACAAATATCTATGAAGTATTTTGCAAAAAATAAATGTTTGAAAGATATATAATATTTTTTTATTATAATAGTGCACTGAAAGTTGATTTTTACCAAATGATAATTGGGATAATTGTTTAACAATCAATAATCCCAGGGCAACTTCTTATGGAATACAACTGGAATACCTTCCAGAGACTCAAAGAATTTAATTATAAAAGAATAAAGAGACTCAAAGTGTTTAATTTAAGAACGCCTAGCTATCTAATTCTAAAATATATTGACAGGAGCTTTTCCCGACACATTCAAGATCTACTCAAGAACTTTTAGAAATTTGGATAAGAATAATAATTCTGTACAATTTTATTATGAGAAAGCATTAATCCTTTCAGGACTGTAAATGACTAGACAAATAATTGTTGTTTCAACCCAAATATATCGCAATTTACCTTAAAGCCTGCAAGAAACTGGAATTTATACAATGTGAAAAGGATGAAAAGTTTCAATTACCCTATATATTTTGAGATTAGAAGACACTTCAAAGTTTAACGGTATAGTATTTAGTTTCAAAATGAATTATTTTCCATTTTATGTTTAAAAGTGATGAAGCTCCACATATTACAAGTTTCGCAAAAGTTGTAGCTTCTGTTTTTAGAACCTTTTAGCCAAATTTTAAAAAATGTTTATTTGTTTATAATAAAAGCATATAAGACAGTGCCCATGTTTTTCACGGTCACAAGCATCATAATGACTAAATTTTTCTTATGTTACTAAAGTCTATTACTTAAGTCACATTTATTGAAAAACATACGAAAAATTTAGTCAATATGAAGTTTGGGAAAGTGCAAATCATGGGCACTTCCCCCTATAATTTCAGATCAACCTTTATTAACATATTTTTTAATATTTAATGCTTTAAATTATTTTAGTCACATCGAACAGTTTAATTGGGTGCAAATTTGAATGAAAGCTCTCGATGCATTTGAAGCTCTAGCTAATCCGGGAACGCACTGGAAATAAAATATTACTCAATGTAGTTAAAATTTTAATTAAATGTGTTTGAAAAAAATATTTTGATTAGTAAAATAATCTGGACCGGGAAAAACTGAAGCCTCATTAGTAGAAAATTACAAATAATCAATACAAATTCAATTTAATCCAGGAATTAAAAAAAAACTTGATGAGAAATTACCTTATGGGAAATTGAGGTAGAATAGTACGGGAGGGCTTTCAGGCCTCGCACACAATATGACTTCGAACACTTTATTTTTATTTAATGAAAGAAATGTGTGATTTAGCACTAGTTATTAAATTATATTACCCTACATATAGGTCAGATTCATTAGAGGAATATGGGAAAAATATGAAGTGTTCGAAGCCAGAGTGTAGTGTACTACTTTTATTTAAGACACTACTGAAGGTCTGTCATATTTTTTGTAAAGAATTGCTTTTGTAAAGAATAAGCAGGAATACCCTACTTCATATTGAGCAATCCTTATTTAAAAGACATTCAAGTAGCAAAATTAAGTCCTGTATGGTTATACACAGCTCTCTCCGATATCCGGCTGACGTGGGGACAAAATGACATTTAGGTTTTTTGAATCTGGTCAACGGTTTTTCTATTTTGCTCTGTGTGAATTTATTTTCTATCGAAATACAACAGATTCTTCGATAGCACGCTGATGTTTCATTTTGTACCACATTATTAAGTATCAAAGGTTTTGGTAAAGTGAAAATAACATTTTAATTCACGCTGGACAAGTTGGATACTGTCAGTGATATTGTCAGCTGTTAGTGTTTGGCAACTGCCAGCCGGATATCGAAGTGCCGGATATCGGAGAGAGCTGTGTAGTAATTATGTTGGTACTAAGGGAAATTGCCCATGCTTCGCATAGTCCCAAGCTTTGTAATGACTAAATTTTTCCTGTGTTTCTGAACGTGACTCCATAATATGTTATAAAAACAGACCACTTTTTCCAGTTATATAGGACAAATTTACTCATCCTGAAGCTTGGAACCGTGCAAGGCATGGGCACTTTTCCCTATACTGAAAAAAAAATATTTTGTAAAATTGTTCCCAAAAGTCTATGCTTTTTTCCACAAAACTTGTTCATAACATAATCATTTGACAATTAATTTTTGTTCTTTTACAAACATTTGTTCGTAAATGTTAGTAAACACACAGAAAAAAGGTGTGTAAAATTTTGTCATATGTTCGTAAAGTTTTGCGAAGATTTGCGAACAAATTTTGAAAAAAAAAAGACAAAAATGCCCGTTAAATTTTAAGTATTATATTACGAACAATGTTTGTGAAAAAGTACACACTTTTAGTAACTTTTCAGTGGATTATACGCTTTATGAACATTTCGTAAGTAAAACAGTAGGAATTCACAAACATTTACGAACAATTTTACAAAGTATTTTTCTATGTATTAATATTCTATTAGTAATATTTTCAGAGTAGAAAATAACCACCATGTTATAATAAGATAAGTATGACAATAAATTTTACCATATGACAAGTTCACTAACTATGGACTACGTCTTTCTTACGTCAACGAAATTATCTGCCCACGTTAGTTATACGTTTTAACGTTAAATTTGTAAATTTCGTATTCTAAATAATGTAGTAGTATTGTTGCAACATTGAATTTGCTTTCATCAAGAATTTCGCCTTAAGGCTATAATTCTTGTGAGCAACACATATCTATGCAATGACAACAGTGAGGGCAATATTCCACTATTCGGTTTTGGGTAACAAATCTTGAAGTTTGAATTCGATTTACTCGAAAGATTCACGTTATTCTTTGAGAACTTATAATGTAATTATTTTAAGAAAAATATTGTAATATTGATATCAAAGTATATCAATATCATTGGGCCAACTAAAGTTGTTCTAATGATCCTTGATTAACTTGTTCTTAATTTCCGTACTACACAGAAAAAAATGCAAAATAGTTCGTAAATGTTTGTCAATTCTTACTGGGAAAAAGATGAAAGGCTCATAATCGTATATCCAAATAAAAAGTTCGTAAAAGTTTATATTTTTTCATAAACACTGTTCACAACTTCATTACTTTGCGAGCATTTTTTGCTTCTTTTTCGTACGTGTCCATATTTCAGAAAGCGTTGAAGTATCATCGGTATTGTATAATAATAATCCCTATTTGTTGAACCTCCTACATGATATTTTGGATATGAAAAAGATCATAGGGTGAATGGCTGCCAGGTTTGCTCATTTTGAACCAAAATCGGAAATTCAAAAATGAAGTAATATTGCATGAAATTGGGTTTGAATTATTGGATATTGAATTATAATTCGAATTTTATCAAAAAATTGTTTTCTTATTCATACTACGGACTTATTGAATGATCTATGGAGTCTAAGTAGTATCAAAATTAAGGTTTCCACCTACTCTTTGTATCCTACTCCCCCAGTTTCCTCTCTAGCAAAATTGTACTACCTACCCAAGTAGCAAAAATGTGGCATTATAACGTCATCGTTTTCGTATGGTAATAGTAATTAATTGGTGCACCCGCACGTCATACTCTCGAAGTGGGGAATAACCTCCACGTTATAAAGAGGTAAGGAAAGCGACACAACTTACCATTTTGGTAAGTTTTCTAACGATCGTGTTACGTTTGTTTCACGTCGCTTCTTACCTCTTTTCTATTCATCTCTTTCTATCCCACCTTAAAATTTTTTCTCTCTCTTCGTTTTCCTTTTTATTTCCATGGCGCAAAATTCTATCATGAAATCTCTCACTGCAAATATTTCAATAATAAGCGCACAAATATCGCGGGATTTCACTGATTTTATATAATATATAGAACATGCCAATGTCGTTTATCGACATAGATTTTATCGATTAATGATATAAAATACCTCCCACTCAGAAAAAAAGCAATATTAAATATTTTTTTAGGTGAAATAATTGTGGAAATTCCCTGAAAATTTTTGCAGCATTACTCATAATTTCTTACAAGTTATTACAACTATTTGATCAGAAAAATAATTTTCAAAATCAATTAAATTTTGTATAAAACTGATTTTAAAATCGTTCTTAAAATTTTGAATTCCCGCGCTAGAAAATCTCATGGCGCATTCACCCCAATAAAAGTGTGTCCTCGGATAGTCGTGCGACATATCTTCAATTCCAAGGACGAATTCTCTTACAGTACGTAGGTTTATAATAGAATATTTTACAAAATAATGGCAGACTCTTTAAATATTTCTGTAGAATTTTGTGTAAAATTTCTGTAGAATTTGTGAAATAAAATTGTTCCGAATAAGCCATCATTTACTTTAACCGGAACTTAGAATATATAACAATAGAGAGAATAAAAAAAACAATAGAAAGGAATCTGAAAATTAATTAATTGTTAATGGCCTGACAGTTTTATTTTTCCGTAACCTTACTTTCTGAGAATCTTCTCCTTTCATTAGTTCCAATCGATTCAATCAATGTCTTTGTATTCAATGATACATTCAAATATCAGAAACAAATATCAAACTTAAGAGTTATTTTAGCAGCTTCAGATCACTTAGAATCAACAAAATTTAGAGAACAATAAATCACGTTTTCACTAAGAAACTGCACGCCATTAAATTAAACTAAACTTTTGCCAAAAAGACTTATAATATAATATTCTGGCGTTTAGTCTTCATTTGAGTTTTTAGGTTGGTCTCAGGAACAAGAGCGAGAATACAATCAACGTATGCCTAGTGCGCAAGAGGCTTTATTTTCAAGCCTTAAATTTTTTTTCAGAAGCATGACAAATGTTTGTGGAACTTCTTAACGTTGTGAAAATCGTTTGGCAAACGAAAAAAATATAAATTAGTGGAACTCGTTTTTCTTCAGATTAGTCTTTGGTCAGCTTGGGGCTTATTGGAAGCCGAGAAGCAGAATTTCTTCTGTAAAGTTTTGAAACCAACCAACTCCCTAAACTGAAACTAGCATACTATTGTTTTTTTCTGTTATACTGGTGATTATGAGAAGTTATGTAGTTAGGCTGGAAATAAATTGCCATACAGCTTACTAGATTAGCTTGGCAATCTTGCTCTCTCTTTTTGATTAGCCTATCCCCAATGAAATGTAAAACATATTGTAAAATCCGTAACATACAACCAGAGAAAGGACATTTCCACCGTTTAGTCCTGGAGGTTGGAATCAACGCTAAGATGGCGGTGGCCGCATGGGTGGTGGGAAAGATTAAGAATGAGATGAAATAAATTCAATTCAATTCAAATTCAAGCCGGAGGATCACGTCTGAGATTTTGAGGATTTTAGAGATGCCCTATTGAATGTTGCTAGAAAGAGAATGCTCTACATGGCAGCGGGACTGTTGGAGTTTAGGAGATCTATTCTTGAAGTCATCTTTGGGATTTTTCATGAACTACGCTTCTAACTACGCTTAGAGCAGTTCGGACACTGAATTCTGGAGTGTTCTGCCCAAATTAGAACTTAATTTGTCAAACCCCGATGATTTTACCCAATCGAGGCCACAGATGGGTTTCTTCACTCCCTGTCGATTTGCCAGAATGCATTTATTACAGAGGTGGGAGCTCTCCTGCCCATATTCATAGCAATATTTAAAAAAAAACACTTTTGAAAGTAATAATATATTTTAATTAATTTTTATTTTGAATTTTAAAACAGTTATGTAATAAAAATTTAAAGTATCGTTTTCTTCTCTAGGAAGATATGGTATCGGTGCATTCGTTTCCTCAACAACATTTAAATTACATTTTATTACTTAGCACAACATTTTAATAAATCACTTTTAAAATATTTTCAGTTTTTAAATTCTGAATTTTCTAAATTTGTGCTATTCATTAATATTTTTTTAAGTAATCTTACTTTTTTATTATTTTTATATGAAATATGTGAAAGCAAAATTTTTTACCAAAAATTTTGTTTTTGAATATTAAAAGTGTAATATAAAAAATTAAAATACTAAAATTATAAAATTATTTGTCGCCGGACGTTCGTACGATATCCACAGAATCTATTGCCTTTTTATTCGTGTTGAAAAATTGCAGACACTTTGTTATAGGGCTGAATTGGCAGCAGAAACGCCATGAGTGTCAGTGTCTCCGCTCGCTGTCAGTTTTGTTTATTCTCGTTCTGCCGTGGTTTTTGTGATAATTATAAAGAAAAATGGCATTTAAGGTATTAAAAATAGTAGAAACTGAGCTAGTGTACACAGAGGCTGTAACTTCTTGATGGTAGCTAATGGAATTCCGTCCCGGACAACTTCTGGCAGCGTTTAGCGTTTTAGATCGAACACAATTTCCCTTCCAGGTTTGTACAACTAAAAAAGGCTACTTCACGAATTTATAACTTTTTCTTGTATTTTTCTTTCAGGAGAAAATTGAATTACGTGTCCATGTATAGTGATTTTGACTCATGATGAAACCTTCAGAAAAGCAATTGACGTGAAGTTTCTTGTGGAAAAGGTGAGCACAGACAGTGATGATGAGAAAATAGTGCTCCTCAGAAGGCGCAGGACACATTAGGGAAGCCCTGACAGCCCTGAAAGTCCATCAAACCCATTAGGCTACAACAAGATGATAGCAGAGTTCCTCCCAGCTTAAAAGACGAACACTGTTGTGCAGTGACACCCAAGAAGACGCAGAATTAAATTTTCAGACGCAAAGTATTTCGCGACAGGAAAACCTTGCAAATCTTCAGATTTCTGCTGGCCACATGAATCTAGGTTCAGAAAGGAAAATTCTGCAATCTGAAGACTCAAATGTTGTGCGTGTTGTGCCTTCTGATCATCTTTCAATGCTGGAGAATTTTCAGGAGATTTATTTAACTAATTCATGGTGCACATGTACAGGTACAAGACGAAACTTCATCTCAATTGTGTAAAAATAAGAATAAATAAACGTCTATGTTATTAAGTGATAAGAATCTATTTCACAAAGATAAAAACCAAAAATACTGGATAAATGTGAGAAAGCATAACCTCACTCTTAAGGGAACATCCCAATCCAATACCTTGTGCATTTCCCCTTGTCACAATAACCAGACACAACTTCACAATTTGTGGTGGAACTCCTATACTTTCTCGATAATTCAAAAAAGAATTGGCCAGAGCTGCGTTTTAGATGACCTGCAGATTGGAAAACCATCAACATGAAGCTGGAATGTGATCTTTATATCCTGGCTCAAATCATCAAACATTGTTGATTTTATTGAGTTGTGACAGAATTCTCCAGAACAAATCCTCTTCACAGCAATGTTATTTGGCATTTCTATAAAGGTGCAGGAATACTTTGGAAGATGTTGTAGTGTTGGCGCTGTTTTACATATCAAAAATCCTTTCAACCAAAGAGTTTTAGAAATCTTGACTTTCTTCCACGGCATCATCTTTCATTTACATACGCACTTGACTCTCGCTCTTCACGTGCTCACGTTACGATAATGCGTAGACGAATATGTATATATTTTTTATTTTTTTCATTTTTATTTGACCATTTTCACAAACTTCACTTCAAATGTGTAAATAATTTGATTTGAATTTGACAATAACTGTTGAAAAGCGTGTGTGACAAATTAACGTCAACTTAAGGTATAATTTCTTTCCACAAGTAACGTAATTGTTTGAGAAAATAGTTTCAAAAAAATTACGTTATTATGACTTAGCTGATTTCACGTTATTAATTAAAGTAACTACAACGTTATATTTAGGTAATAAGGGTTTACTAATCTCAGAGCAACTCGAGGTAAATTTAGTGACGTGCGACTACCGTTTCCATTACCTCAATTTGGCACTATAGTAATATTTTGCCACTTGGGTAAGCAAACAACAAAATTACCTAAAGGTGCTGGAAAATAATTAATTTTTTTAGGTAATAATAATTATTTTCATTTTTAGACGACTAGTACACTAGTATCATGCTAATAATATTTTTTTTAATCGACAAACATTCCTATAGGACGCAGTGCTCATAATTTCGAACAGATTGTAATTTCGGACACTTTGAGAGTAGAGCTGAATACTACAAATAAACTGATTAAAATTATGAAATTTTCACTGAATATTTCAAGGAGTTTCAAGTCACTGTTTTTTTTGTATAGTATTTATAAATTACAAAATTGTACGTTTCAACCCTTCTTTCCCCTATAATGTGACCTATTTCCTAATATAGCTCATAATTTCGTGATTTACTTTTTGCTATTATTTCGAAGAATTATAATTTTAATAAATCATTAATGAACACTATCTTTGACATTTAGGTGACTCATTAAAAATTTTTACTTTTAACGTTTCTATCCATAGCGCTACGAAATTCTTTTTGGCAAAAACTCCATGAGCTTTGTGAGATATTTTACGTTGTAATTGATGAGCGTACTTCGTTAAATGTGTTATGTCTTGTGGTACAAAGTGCTGATCATTGAGGAAATACTTCACAACTTGAGGTAGTTCTTCAGTCTACCGAAAAGCTGATGAACTGTCACTTCCTCTATGGGGCGGTAAACATTGTTTGTCAATATGTCCCTGCCAGTCTTTCTGCAAGTGTGTAAATAAATGTTAAAATCGCATGTCAACAAATACAGAGACATACCTATTCACTTTGGTTGTTACAACACAATTTTTATTTTCTCTTTCGCTCAATTTCCTCACGCTCTCTTTCTCACACACCTTACCATTGAGTTTGAGGTGGGAAAAGAGCTTGTTGAAAAGTAAAAGTAAAATTTTTTAAACATTTTTTTCTCAAAATCTGTTTCATTTCTCTCATTTTCGGGTGGACTTCAGAAGCAGAAGTGGAAAAAAAGAATCCAGAAATTGTGCTGTTGCTGTCTTTTTCAATATCAACCTTCTTCCTTGTCCATTTGATCAACGTCTCGAGAGAGGAAAATCAGTGAAAAAAATATATATAGAGTTTCAAGTGTATGTTAGTGTTGAGAGATAAAAAGAAAGAAAACGTGACAGTAGTGAAAGAAAATTGAATTTTTAAAATCGACCCTCAACATCCTCAATGTGGTTCTGTGTTAATAGGAAAACTCAAAATTCAACAACATTTTAGGTAAGTGATTTCCTCCATTTCTTGGTTATTTCCCCCATAATTACATTATAAAAGGGGCTGATAACTTGCAAAACGCTATTCGCGTCAATTGCGTTCTGTTACATTAAGTTTAATCAAAGAACTAAACATGTAGATACATAAGGCGAAAGAGCAATTTGGCCGATATTCATCATTTCTGATAATCCTAACGATTTTTCTTATTGTCCTCTCCTGTAAGGGAATTCAGTAATGATATGACAATGTCACATGACAAATTTTCGTAGTCAATTCAAAAGCAGAATAACGTAAAAGCCCATCATATTAATCTAATTTTCAAATAATTTATCCGAATTTACCGCATAAAAATTTTAAAATTTCTCATATGACATTTTCATTGCGTTATAGAATTCTCTTACTCATCCATACATAATCATGTTTTTTTTTTTAATAAAAGGTAGACCGGGGTAGAATTAACCAGAAAAATCATATTTTCATTGCGTATAATTTGCACAAAAAATGTTGTATTAGGTTAATAAATATAAGCTTAAATATAAATGACCTTTGAAAAAATCTTACAAGGATTTTTCAAGGTCAAAGTTTAAAAGTATTCTAGATACTGTATTTTTCAACTTCTCAAATAAATTTTAAACACCTTAGAACGTTCCAAGAATATTTGATAATTCTGAACCGATAACTAATTTGTGAATTTTAATTAAGAATTAGGGGAAGCACTCGTAATTTAAGAGTGGGTGCATATAAGCACTGATGTTCTAAGTTTGAATGTGCAATATTTTCAAAAAAAAATCCAGTTTTTTGTAACTTCCTTTTAAAAAGTGTTTCTTGAAACCTTGTTAAGCAATTTATCGTCTTTGTTTTTTCTGAAATTAATCTTAATACGTTTAAAATAAACAAAAATATAGAAATAAACTTGCTTGTAATTTTGGACACCTTGCTTTTAATTTTGGACACTTTGCTTGGAATTTTGGACAACTAATCCGCATCAATAGGATGTCTATTGTCGTCCATATCCAGAACCCAACTTACCAAGTCCCCTTTCTCTTTATGAGAAGCAATAGTAGGATATCCCCGTGAGTCCTGAAATTTTAGATACAGGAGGAAGTGGGCGCCTTTGAATTGAAGTACCTTTGAAATTGGACGTTTTTCCTTTTCTTAAAATGAATTGAAACTCATCATAATGCAATTCAGTTTCACATATGGTTTTTAAATTATATCATAGTGAAGTCAAGTTCTATTTAAAATTGGAAAAATCCCAATTTTAAGCTGTACCATTTCAAAAGTGCCCCACTTCTCTCTAACTCATTAGAGCGACCTGACTTTGACACTTCAATTTATTTTTACTGTTATATTTTTTGATATCTTCGACGAGAAGCATTAAATGACTCATACGAAAAAAATCTTTACAATGTTTCGAATTTTTCTTTTTGAATCTGGTGCCTCCCAAAAAATGCAATGCTAAAAAAGCTTGTCAGGTTTCACAAACTGCGAGGGTTGTTTGGTTAAGATTTCTTTAAGGTTAAGAATTTAGAGAATTCTTGATTTTAAAGACTTAAGAACAGAAGAGAAACCCTTCCCGGATAAAATATCTCGATTTTTAGATATTGGAGGTTAACAATTTTAAACACAAATTCATTTTAAGCGAAAACTATGATTTTTATAATATTATTCATATTTTCATTAAAACTAACAGCACAGAATATTCAACAAATCCTCATTTGTTTAAAAGTTCTGTCATTTAAAAAAAAACGAATATTTTGCTGAATTTTACGGTACGTTTTTGACGTTAGTGGCAGTTTAAGTAAATCAGTTTTTAGACTAAAGGGTTAGCCTAGTTCCCGAAGGTCTTAAAATCCCGATCGTAAGCAATTTTATTGGTTTCCTAGGATCTAATTTAATCTAATCTAATAAAATCTAATCTAAAAAGAATCTAAAACAGACATGGGTCTGACAACCCTATCCCTGTATAAGAAAAAAATAATAATAAGGGATGTCCCGAACTCCCCTTGTGGGAAGGCCTAGTTCCTCATGGAACGTTGTGCCACCATTATTATTATTATCATTTTATAGGATCTAATGGACCTAACCCCTTGTTATAATTTTTTAAAATAGTCGGATGCATTGACCTTTGTCGAATTTGCATTTGTTTTGCATCCGAATTTGGTGCAAATCACAGCACAGATGTCGCTTCTTACGTGAAATGGTGACAGGAAGGAAATGCAGATCCCAGCTGTCACAGTTAGCCGAAAAAGCAGCGTTTCAGCATATTTTTGCTGAATCGATCAGCAAAAATATGCTGACCGGTCAGAAGTTTTCGAACAAAAAGTGCTAACCCAATATATATGGAAATGGCGCTGACTCGTGAGTATCGTTTTAAGGTTAGCAGAATTCAGCTGCAACTACATATGCTTTCAGCTGAATTTAAATCGGTTAGCATTTGGTGTTCACTGGGATACGACAACGTTCGATGTAACTGACGATATTTTCACTGATAAGAATTTAGCGAAGTTAAGCCACATAAGGCCAAGCCTTATGTCTGAAGTTTGTATTTTTACCGAAATAGAGCACAAAGTTTTGGGATATAAATCTCTGACCTTCGCTGATCACTCATGAAATATTATCTAGAAGCGGTTTTTCCTTCTACATCTCTTATATCTCTTCAAAATATTGTTTTTTGTTTTATTTATTGTTTTTTTTTGTTCAAAGACGACACCAACCATTTCTTTTACTTTTTGAATTCCTTTTGGAAATAGTACAGGCGAAGTTTCAGAACTTCTAGAGAACTTCTTCATTAACCGATTTTGTCAAATTTTGATTTTTTTTTAAAAGGTCTGCAAATTCACAATCAGGTTGAGTCGGTAGTGAATTGGTAAACAGCCTGGTATTGCTTCAAATTACTTTTTTTTTATGGACCGCTGCATTTAATATTGACTATGCTATTAGGCTGCGTATCTTAGGAATAAACCTATTAAAGTTATTCAGAATCTTAAAAATTAAATCGTAAAACCTCGAAAAACCAAAATAAAAGATAATCAAGGCATGTAAATTTAAAAACTAACAATTCAATTATAAAAACTATGTAAGGTTATGTGAATTTAAATATTTTTAAGCAGATAAATCAGGCATCTCATTCAAATGTACATTTATTATTAAGCTGCGTATCTTAAATACTAACCTGGGGGTGGGTGGGGTAGTTTCACATATGCATTTATTTCGAAAATAAAGAATATTTAAGAAGAATAATTATTTAGCAAGTGTTCTGTATATTTTGAAATAGTTAATACTCAAAATTAAACTTAAACGGTCTTCCGACTAGAGGTTTAGCCCAGTTCCCGAAGATCTCAAAATCCTAAATAGCAAGCAAATTTATTGTTTTTTTGAGAGCCTAATAGGTCATTTATCTTTAATAATCCCGAGGAGTTAAGCCAAATGGCTAAATCTTAGGCCCGAAGCCCGTCTTACGGGATATATTTAGATTGAATACGATTCATATTCATTTTCAGAGACCTGAAAAAAGTCCAGCTGTGTGAAACTGCCCCACCCTTACCTAACAAAGCCATTGTAAATAACATCAGATTAAGTTGGAAAGTATGTATTGAAATTGTACGGAGAAAAGCTTTTCAATTGCAGAAAAAACATAAATAATATTCCTGGAACAATCGATACTGTCTTCAATGAATTTTGCGAAATTTTCTAAAGTAAACTGTGAAACCTTGGAAATGAAAATGAGTGACCTTTTGTCAAAATTGGAGTATTGTGTGCTAAAATTTGTGAATAAAAAGCTTTTGAACCTGGGAACTTCTTCTCTCTCAAAGCCATGAAATTGCTCATATGACATTGGCTGATACAAGCGACGACATTATTTGTGTTCGCTCTGTTGTCATGTTAAACGGTAATATTTGTAACTATTCAACAATGTGATAATCAATTTATTCTGACTGTTTGCTGTCTAGATTTCAATTGATATACAAATTCACCACTATAATTTTGTTTGTTAAATTACATGAATGCAGTGTGAAGTGCACCTTCAATTTGTTAGTCATGAACCCGTCATGTTAATGTGCTCATAGACCAAATGCGGAGAAAAGTCTGAGAAGTGGGACAAATAAAATTGTGCAGATATTTGCGTTGATTTTGCACAAGTATTTTTAGATTACAGTCTTTTGTTTACATTTTCCTTCTTGCTCTCAATGTCGATAATTCTCCTCTCCTTCGTTTTTCCTTTTTGTTGAATTTCATCTCATTGGAAATTCATGCGCCAAAAGTGAGAAATGTGAACTGGAGGATGAATATCGAAGCCAAAGACATTGAAATCGTGATTGTCAAATCAATTTTGAGTTAATCTGCACAAGAGAAAATTTCACTAGCAGAAAATGTCATAAGAGCGGAAATTTTCCATGTGAAATTGCATTAATTCTGAATAGGATTTCATTTGTTTGCGACACGAAAAGATATTTTTCAAACACAATGCTCATTTTATTCGCATTGTCGCTTGTTTTCCAAAACTTCGTTGAATATATCCTACAGAGATTAAAATTTTGATTTGAAATGAGTGAATATTCATTTTTCATGGAGATGTGTCAGTGCCAAAAATGAACATGTATAAATTTTCCCATTGTGAATTAAATATTATTAAAATCCATTGATTTTACAATTGCTTATTTATCTTTCAAATTACACTCTCTGCGTGCTTAACAAAATTCAAGCTTTTGGAGACGTAATAGCACTGCGGATAATGATTCTTTATTAAATCTCTTCATCAATTTTATTTCATTGCTTCCTCAAGAAATTTCTTCAACAATAAGTCAATTAAAATGTGACTTGAAGGGCACAAACACATTCACTGTCGGAAATTGAATATCATTATCCGAGACACATACCGCACTACAGCCAGAAAAAATAACGATATGAGTGGATAGGAATGATTTCCTCTAAATCCTACATTTTCTTTCTGAGAAAACCATCAGATTTACCAAAGGACCAAAGGAACACAGGAAAGGAAAGACAATCGCTAACTTTCTCACGACAGCGTAACGACTACCGTTAATGGTGTGTGTCACGGCTTATTCTTAGCACAAATTTCTTTTAACCCTTTAAGGACGATTGGGAACACTGCCCAAGAAGCAATTTTTTCTCAATATAGTCTTATAGAATTCCCGAATCACGGCTTATAAGAAAGTCTAAAAGAACGATTTACTTAAATAACACTTGTAAACTACCTAAAATAGTCGTTGAGACCTTTATATATAAAAATGGCGCACTATTAAGGGGCTCAAGTGACTCTAGAAGCATTACTGTGAAAGGAAACTGAAGAGTTCTATGAGGCAATCTTATAAAAGGCCTATATATTTTCTGAGAGAATACTTATACAATACTCTAAATTTAATACTATAAACGGATATGAACCTGTTATAAGACCATAATCAGAATAATTAAAAGAATCAAAAAAAAAATTCGCTTTTATACGTATTTATGTAATTCCATTTTATGTAATTATAATTGATTATAATTTTTTAATGTAATTTATCATGTTTAGGCATTTATTATTTCATCATTACTGCCACTGCAGAAATACAAAGATGGTCGCTGTAGTTGTTCCGCGAACTCTGGAAAATCCATATTGTCCCTGTAAATAATCTGCAGAACACGTCTTCTTTTCCCTTATTAATATCCAATCGGTATATGAAGAAATGCCTGCAAACTTCGTCTCGGCTGAATTTTACACTTATTTGTAAATTCTTAACGGCGTTATCACACTTGCACATTAAAATTTTAATGTGATTCACATTAATTGTCGCTTGTGAGCGTCCAAATATGTTATTTGTGTCTTTGAGTCACTTAATATTTGGGGTTTTTCTATTTATTGATAAAGAAGTAAACTTGGCCTGCAAAAATAAGTTTAAATTTACCTAATGCATAAATATTTTTCACATTAAAAAATTAAAGAGAAAATCGCATTAATTTTTCGCATTAATATTATAAATCAATTTATATCAAATTTTGCGGGCCAACTCTACCTTTTTATCAACAAATAGATCAAATTTTGAATATAAAATGATTCAAACACACAAATTACACATTTGGACTCTCACCAGCGACAATTATTGTGAATCATATTAAAATTTTAATGTGCAAGTGTGATAACACAGTAAAACTGTTATGAGCATGCTACAAGTCTTCAATAGATCCAAGTCAAATTTAAGGGGAAATGAAGCGAAATCACGGGAAGTTGTTGACACTTTGCGTGCTATGTTTGGATTGCAAAGCATTTTTCACACAAATTTATTCAATAAGAGTAGATTTTCTGTGTTGTGCTAATTTTTTAAGATAAAATTGTACTGTAATATAGCGATTAAGAGTGCAGTATCGAGAAAAATAGAAATTACTAAGTTTTACAACATCTTCTCAAAAATTGCCTCATATTCTTTGTCTTCTTCTTTTTTTATAAAGTAAAAAGGTGCAAGTGCCAAAACCGTTTTGGAATAATAAACTATACTCTACTGTCCCTATCATTCATAGAGACAAAAAGATACACCAAATCAGACTTTGTTAGCTTTGCGAAGTTTGGATGAAAACGCTTCACAAGTTTTGTTTATCGGTTTCATTTTTATTGTTAATTTTCGGTGAGCGAAAACTGCCTCGTCGTTAAAGGGTTAATTACTGCTCGAACTCCACGGAGAGATCAGTATTATATAATCTCTCGATTTTTTACCCCCTCCTCAAAATTTCCATCTTCCACTCCCCGGAAAACTACTTTTCTCAACAAATATTCACGTTTCAGTGTCCGTCTCTCCGTCCGGCTGCCGCATGCTCTAGAGGCGAAACGGTTAGACATAAGTCGACAACGGTTAGACATAAGTCGACCCAAGGATCGTTAACATGCCCCTCATTTTTCCCGCACCCATCCCCTTCCACTCCAAAACCGTATTTTTTGGGATTGTCCGAAAACGCGTCGTACGATTTTGTTCATTTTGTACATGTTTTAGTGATTACCCAATAAACATTTCTGGTCAAAAATTGGACAAAATGTCGAAAAACGAGGTCAAGAAATGGGCGAATACTGGGCACACGCTGGGCAGATTGTCGAGAATGGGGAATAATCTGTCGACATACCGTCGACATCACTGTCGACAATATTTCGAAATTTTTTCCCCAAATATTTTCCAATATCTGTCCAGTCCACAAAAGTCAAAATAAATTCCACAGCGAGTTGCCAGCAGTGAAAAATATATTCCACATACAAAATGGATATTCCTCTGGCAACCACGTCAAGCGATAAATAATTCCATCTCCCAAAATGAATGGAAATTATGATTCCTTTATCGCAGGAATACAATGACTTTTATATTTAATTAGAAATTGCAGCATTGCTTCTCCGATAGAGAATTGTGTGAGGAATCATATAGTTTCACGCCTCACACGAACAATAATTATTTCTCTGAAAAAATCAACTTGAAAAATTCAATTATTTTTATTATTTTTCCAATCCCATCCAAAAAATTCTATATTTTTTGTTGAGTCATAAAAAGTATAAACTAAAATTTTGGAGCAGGCAGAAGACGAGAAAAAATAGTTTAAATTTTCCTCTTTATTTCATTTACTTGAAATGTCGCCATTTGCAGAAAAAATGCGGAATGCGTATTTTTTACACGGTATAATAATTGGGGTAAAATAAGTAAAAGGGCTAATATTTCAATAATTTATTATTTTTAGTTTCATATTGTAGATCTTTCCTTAAGACTAAATAATAAGCAAAGCAAATATTCGTTTTAATTTTTGTATTTCAAAAACAAAAAAATTTTTCATTATATCTTAATCCAATATTTTATATAAATCATTTTTGTAACATTTTTTGCTTTCTTTTACGAATTTCTCATAATACTTTCTTTTATTTAAATTTGTAAGATAATTTGGAACTTGGACGTTACCGAAAGTCCACAAATTTTTACATAAATTTACCTAATCTAAATTCTACCAATGTAGTGTTGGCAGAAAAATGATTATAAAATTCTAAATCTAAAGAAGAAACGGCATTTGTTAGTTTTTAAACACCCAATATAGTGAGATATGTTAAAACAGTAATTGTTAACTGGCAAACACAGAATACTTACGATGTAAGACAAAGCGGTGACAATTAATCTGGATTATCGGTAATTATAAAAAAAATATACGGACTTTGAGTCTATAAACGTCCAGAATGGGGCTATTTTAAGCTGTGGGGCTATATTGTTATACGAGTTTTCCGCTTATTTCTAAATGAAGCTGACCCTTACAATTATATTATTTAGATCTACAATTATTTTGTGTATCCAAATTCCGCCAGATGAGGCAAAACGAGGATTGTTAACACTGAAACTGTGTAGAATACTCGTGACTATTTATAAACGCCCAAAATACATATTAGGCAGGGCAAAACGGGGATTGCCCTGGAAACCGTGTAGACTAAGATTAAGATTTAGGATTTATCTATGGGTTGACTTAAACCTTTTATCGCATCCGGGCCACTTATTTGGGCCCATTATGTACACCCCATTACTCCATTCTATCTTAACCCCGAAGACGGTCCTCCAGCTCCATATTTCGGCTTTTGTATGCTTTAGGTACACACACAGTGCCGTTTCTATATTGCGGCAGACCAGCTTTAGTTAGATCAGTTGCAGTGAATGTGTATTTTTATCCACAGATCTCTTTATGCCGAACTCGTTGCTGTACCAGCCTCTCTTGTTTAGGCGGTTCATTGACAATGCATTAGGCATTACTTTACATCCATTCACTGAACTAATTCTATATGGCTGCTGAAAAATCTGCAGCTGCCGAGTTTCGAACCCGTGACCTTACAGTCATAGAGCCACTACTCTACCAACTGATCCACTGAGGCTCAAGCGCGTAGATTATCTGCAGTATAAAGTGAAACCGTAACTTAAAGTTCATAGGCGCCCGAAATACCAGCGAGAAAGGGCAAAAGAGGCTTTATCAACTAGCAAATCTATAGAATACCCGAGATATAAGACGAAACGGGAACTTAAATCCATGAACGCTCGTAATACCAATGAGATAGAACAAAACGTTGACTGTTAGTCGATAAATGCGCAAAATATTTACAAGATAGAGTGAAATGGGTACAAAACCCACTATATCCAAATGGAAATCTTTAGTTCAGAGATGAAAGGATACGCAAGACGTCTAGAATACTTGCTATGTAGAACAAATGAGGAACTGTTAGGTTACAGATACAGGGGTCTCTATAATATTTTACACAGAATAGTGAAAGTTTTCTGTAGAAAAATTTTGTATTTTGTACGTTTATTTCGATGTTACTAGTGTCATTTGTGTCATTTGTGTGTTACTAGTGTGACTAACAGTGTCTATTTTGTCTTCTTTAGCGAGTATTCTGTACATTTCATATCTAACAAGACTTATTTTGTCTATATCGCAAATAATTTTGACTTTTACAGACTAATAATCCCCATTTTTTTATATCACGCGTATTTTGGAGGTTTATGAAGTAAAAGACGCAGTTTTGTCCTTAACTCGTGGTTTTGTGCACTAATAGTCTCAGTTTCGACCTTATTCACGGGTATTACAGACTTATAGTCCTTGTTTTGCAGATATTCACAAGTGTTATGGAAATTTACGAACTATAAGTCCCCGTATCGTCCAATGTGACGAGTATTCTGAACATTTATTGGTCAAAAATCTCTGTTTCGTCCTATTTTACGAGTATTCTGGACTTTATTTGTTGAAAATATTTTTTTGGTCTACCTCGCTTGTATTCCGTGCATTTATGAATCTCTGTTTTGTCTTATATTGGAGATATTCTAGTCTAACATCCCTGTTACGTTTTATATCATGAGAATGTATTTTTATTGAAGGATCGCTACTCTTAAGGTCTCTACTACACGCTATAGAAATTTATGTCCATATTGAAGCAAATTCCCTATCCTACGGTTGCGTAGGAAAACTTTTCAATTTGGACATAAATTTCTCTAGGTAGAGACCATTAATTGAGAAGTGCTCCCAATATCACGAGTATTCTACCCGTTTTCGGACTAACAATTCCCATTTTTTCCTAACACGTCGGTGTTTTAGATGCTTACGGACTAAGCGGCACTTTCCGTTTTGCCCTATATCTTGTAAGAATTCTGGACATTTACAAACTTAAAGTTTCCCTTTTGTTCTATCTCTCAAGTATTCTAGACGTGTTTTCCGGCTAATAATCCATGTTTTCCTATATCTTGATATTATTTCGGAGGCTTATTCGTACTAATGGTCCCCGCCTTGCTCTTTTCTACTGGTATTCTGAATGTTTATGCACT
Organism: Phlebotomus papatasi; assembly: GCF_024763615.1. Classification (NCBI taxonomy): domain Eukaryota; kingdom Metazoa; phylum Arthropoda; class Insecta; order Diptera; family Psychodidae; genus Phlebotomus; species Phlebotomus papatasi. The sequence goes on from NC_077223.1 coordinate 13,070,461, forward strand.
AACACTCTCTGTTTTGTTCGATTACATTGATTTTTTAGACGTTTCCAGGCTAACATTTCATATTTTGCCCTATTTCGCTAATACTCTGAACCTTTACTTATTAACAGCTTCCATATCGTCTAATATCATGAGTATTCTAGATGTTTTCTGGCTGACAATACGCTTTTTTTCTTTTTCTAACGAGTATTTCAGGCACTCACGGACTAAATAACAGTCCTTGCGGGAATTCTGGACGTTTATAAATACGTAATAATAGCCCCTTTTCGTTTTATTTCGTCGGTCTTCTGGTTTTACAAAGATTTAGCAATTTAGTAACAATATTTATCTCCATATAACATATTCTCTTACAAATTTGTCAAAGAAAAATGATATGAAAAAGTTCTAATTAAAAATAGAAATAAAGTGAATTTACAAAAAAATATAAAAATAAAAATATGTTTAAATTAATCTATTTCTAAAATTCAATATTGAGAATGAATATTTGCCTGTTTTTTTTTTATATTTATTTCTCGCTTAAATTTGGCGCAAAATATGTTTTTTTAATAATAAATCAGACCAGCATACGTAACATTATCGGATTCTTTTAAATTGTTGGAGTGCAAAAAGATATCAGATAATGAAAGTGCTGAAAAGAGTAGTTTTATGTGAAATATATTATGTTGAAATTCAAAAAAGCCTTTTATTGGCCAAAAGAGACTTTAAAATAATATTGGTAATTTAATAAACTTTAATACTCCCTCCGTTCCGAAATAAGTCGTACGTTTGGCGAAAAATTAGGGATTAAGGAATGGTTTCAGAGAATGTTTTTGTTATTTGCAAATATCTTGTGTATGAACTATCCTCCATGTTCAGGGATAATATGGGGATCCTATCACGATGGTAAGTTGAGGAATCGATATGTTGAAGTTGTCCATTTTTCGCGTTTTTTTCAAAGAGCTCCGGTAGATAGTTAATTACTAATAATTGGACTGTGATTAACATTACAGGCTAGAATTTGTTCTAAATTTTTAGTATGTACAAGTAGAACTCAACAGTTATTACCGATATGAAATTTTTTATTGCTCAAATTTTGCAGAATGAGCAATAAAAAACACATCCTTTTTTATGTTGTCGAATATCTGGGTGCTAAATAGTTAGAGATAGAGACTTGGGACCTTCGGCGGATCCCCCATAAGTTGACCCTGGGGTCATTTATATGTTTCTCTAAAACATATACAGAATTGAAGAAAAAAATCGCACGACGTGTTTTCGAGCAATCCCAAAAAACATGATTTTGGTGGGGAAGGGGAGAGGTGGGGGCAAAATAAAGGACATATTAATGGTCCTAGGGTCAACTTATGGGGGGTCCCCCGAAGGTTCCAAGTCTGTATCTCTCACCATTCTGCATCTATTTTAGATTGAAAATAAAACGCCAAAAATAAGACATTTTTAAGACATTCGTTCCTCAACTTACCATGAAGACTGTACCCCAAATTTAGTGCTGAACATTAACAATAGTTCTTTACAAGAGATAATTGTTGATACACAAAACATTTATCAACAAACTTTCCCTTAATCCCAATTTTTCCCAAACGTATGACTTATTTCGGAACAAGAATTTTTCCCAAACGTACGATTTATTTCGGAACGGAGGGAGTATTAGATAAATAATCGTAGCCATATCCAATAAAATAGTAATCAATATTATATTCCAATATAATTAACCAGATCGTAGCCCCAATGCCAGATACAGTACTTTTTTATTTAATTTAATAAATTACACGATGAACGTAATAAAGTCCGGAGTAATTATTACGTGTAATTAATGAATTATTATTGTCGATTGAGGAGATCATTGAGGATGCTGACTGAGGGAAAACTATAGTTGAGCAGGAATTTCTCCTGACGTAGGGCTTCAGAGGCTTCACCAACTAGACTAAGAGCGATTTAAACCAATTTATCGAGGCCAGTGAGCACTTATCACTTTATCAATACTGAGGGGAATGCGATGTCAGGAACTGCGGGGTATTGAGCGGATTATGACTCAAATTGATTCTGAAGAGGCGTAGGGCAAGCGTTATGATGATCTAGATGGGAAGATGTTACGCTACATGGGACTCTTCCATCAGTTTTGCATCTTTCGTGGGATCCTCAGCGGGAGAAACAAAGGCAAGAGCTACCTTGCATCAAGAATCCCAGAAACTGAACAGAAAATTTAAGAAGAAGAAGAATAAACGAACATGGTCAGAATTTTGTCCAATTTTTGTCGACAAAATTTCGAAAGATTCTGTCGAAATTATTTCGAAAGAAAAATTTCGAAAATCTGTCCAGTTTCTGTCCAATTGGAAAATATTTGGACAGAAATTTTTCCAATCGCTTGGAAAATTATCTGTCCAATATCTGTCGACACTGTGTCGACGAAAATTGGGCAGCTTTCCAATCGGAAAGAAAATGTTGATTGGGTACCCAAATTGACGATGTGTGAAAATACCGTTGAATCATTTGTAATAACGGATTTGAAATTTCCGACAAAACTGAACTCAACTGAACTGGTTTCAATCGATTTTGAACCGGTTGTGAACCGATAATTAATATTTGTCTAAAAATTAATTTTATTAGTCTTAAAATTATGTTGTGGGATCTTTCGAGTGATTTATAAATCGGTTTAAATCGGTTTGCTTCATGATGCAAGTCCCCCGGATTCGAATCTCGTTTAGATTACCGGAAACTTACCTTCCAGTAAAATATTGTTTATGCCCAGAGCATTTATTATTTGAAATACTATATCAACTTGATAAGTATTTTATTTTTAAATGGAAATATAATGGGAAATTTAGTGAATTGTTGAGAAGGCTCGTGAGCAATATATATATGTATAGTTATTAATACAAATGGAGGTGCTATTGATGAACAATAATAATGGGAAAACAAATTTGTGGTTGAATAAAAATAAAAAGCACAACAAAAGTGACATGTCAATAAAATAACTTGAAAAAATAATGGGAAATTTCGATAAAAATCATCAATAACCAATTGATGGGGAAAAACGTAAAATTGTATTGGAATTGAAGTACAAAAGTGAAAAAGAACATCTTCAATATTTACCTTCCTTCACATTCCACTTGGCTTTTTTTCTATCTTCAAAAGCTACATATATACAAACTAGAATCCTCTTAGCAATTTCTGCTTAATTATATTTTATTGGGTGAATCGAACAAAAAACAGCACTTGAGGGTTTGAAAAGAGAGAAAAATTAAAGCAAGTGCTTGTAAATGAATTGAAATGGAGAAAATAGAAGCAATCACATGTAAATAATTAAGTGTAAGTACAAAAATAGCAAAGTAGAATTGCGAAAATAAGTCTGAAAAGCACATTTTCTGATTCAATTCTCGCTAACATATTCTGCCATGTCATTTAGACACTTTTCCGAATCTTGAATTTTACTAAATATTTTCAGCACTTTCAACGTTAATTAGCTTTCGATTTAATGCAGTTTGTTGTTTTTTTTTTATTGGAAAAACAAAATATCGATACACAATTAATATATTCTATCTCAGCGATTGTACAGTCATTTTGCAGATTTTTTTTCCGGTGGAAATTTGAGTATCAACCTTTTGAAAATGCCAATTTTAAATTTGTTCATGTTATTGTTCCACGAAAAATAAAATTAACAACAATAAACGTGATTGGCTTCGTTATTAATATTTTTAATGTAATTTCTCCAAGTTAAAATATTCTTTATTTAAATTAAATAAACGTAAAGTTCAATGGGCTTCATTTTGAGATAACGAGGAAAATTATTTTGCAAAAATTACCTGCATTTCTGATGATATATTTTATAAAAGGGGTGACAAAAGCGACACATGCTTTTCGAAATGCTCGAATTTCACTAGATGCCGTACCATTTTTCAATTTGCTACCGATTTAGCCAATTCACAAATCACTCAAAATATTGCACAAAATAGCTTAGGAGTAACACAAGTGATTTTCTGATATTATCGATTGAAAATCGTTTCTTCATTGATTCATAACCGGTTGCATCTGAATCTTTTTTTTTCATAAATTCCAAGACCTTTCTAACTAACTAACTAAGACCAAACATGACCTCATTCAGTTGAGAAATAGGCTCTATTTTTCTTAAACTTTGACCTTGAAATACCGTTTTTAGAAATGATTTAAAGGTATTTTCGTATGAGGACGAAAGAGATAAGAAAGAACCACTACAGGTGTCTTCCAAGCAAGTGGGAAAGAAGAAGAGGTGATTACGAAATTTAAAAAGTCTGTGATACACGGAAGTATAACAGGTAGAAGAATACGGATGAAATCTAGGGATATTCCGTAGTATTATAAAACACAGTATCTCCTTTTTTGATCTTCCATTTTGATAAGTGTTAAAATACGTTATATTTTCTGGTCACCACTTAGACGATTAACTTACTTCAATTTGAAGTACGTCAAACTCTTAAAATTTTAGTTATTTGTTGACGTTGTATTCGAAATGTCTAAAAACGGTCTCAAAGATTTATGGTCGTATATCCAATTATGCAGTACTACCTACTTGCACTTGGGTATAATCAGCCTGTGTCGGTCAAAATCCCGAAAGCCAAAATATCGAAGAAACAAAATCCGAATAGGTCGAAATCCCGAAAGCTAGGATTCCGAAGGCAATGATCCAGCAATCGAAAATGGCAAGCTGGTGCACTATAAATAATTCTGGATTTTTGGCTTTCTGGATTTTGGCGTTCGGGAATCTGACTTTCGGAATTTTGGCTTTCGGAATTTTGGTTTTACGTAATTGTAGCTCTTCGGGATTTTGGCGTTCGGAAATCTGAATTTCGGGATTTTGGCTTTCGGGATTTTTGCTTTCGGAATTTTGGTTTTACGTAATTGTAGCTCTTCGGGATTTTGGCGTTCGGGATTCTGGCTTTCGGGATTTTGGCTTTCGGAATTTTGTTTTACGTAATTGTAGCTCTTCGGGATTTTGGCGTTCGGGAATCTGAATTTCGGGATTTTGGCTTTCGGAATTTTGGTTTTACGTAATTGTAGCTCTTCGGGATTTTGGCGTTCGGGATTCTGGCTTTCGGGATTTTGGCTTTCGGAATTTTGTTTTACGTAATTATAGCTCTTCGGGATTTTGGCGTTCGGGAATCTGATTTTCGGAATTTTGGTTTTACGTTTTACGTAATTGTAGCTCTTTGGGATTTTTGTAATTTTTTTGTTAAGTGATCAATTTTTTGTTTTTGCTCTTACTTTTTCCATTTATCTAATTTATGACCCCTAATCTGGCTGTGACCGTTCTGAGCTTGACTACTTCCGGGTATAAAAAGTTAAAATGTTGGAAAACTGAATAAAATTTGTAAATCAAATAATGTAAAAAGTGCTCGAAATGCCCCGGTACATCAAGAATAATAAATATGTTTTCGTTCAAAAAAATGAATTTGAATTTCTTAATTAAATTTTGACAGTATGTGATAAAAAATTTGGGTATTATAAATTGAAGCTTTATATGGTGCACTATATTGCAAATGCGTAAAAAAAGTCCAATTGAACTGCAAATTAGTATTTGCTCAGTTTTTGAAGTAGAATGGGACAATATATGAGCAAAATAAAAATAAATGTAATTGAACAATATTTTTTTTTTACATTCTTCTATGGGCCGCAGAATGTTGTGTATCTGTTTCACATTGCCTGTAAAAAATAATTGTACGCTTTAAAAATGTTTGTTTATTTGTTTAATTAAAATTTTTGCCTGTGATTTCTGCAATTCAATTAATTTATTCTGTGCTTTTTTTCGCATTCTCTTCCACTTTTATATTCTCATTCTCCAAAAACTCTTTCTCTATGCTGGTTTTGCCTGTCTAAATATTTATGTATAATCTGTTTTTTTTCATGCGTTTACAATTTTTTCAGTTTCATTGTGTATCCAAAAAAAAGTCTTTGGTTTTGCGTCTGACAAAGAGCCTGTGCTCGAGTAATCAACACTTGGAAAAATATAAAAGAAAAATAATTGCAAAGCTCGATTTTGATGGAAATCCCCGGACAAATAGATTAGGGATTTTTTTGTGGTTTTGCCGAAAACAGAACACGAAAAAGAAAGAACAGCACAATGTAAAAATACTTTTAAAAAAAATAGTGGTAAAAAAAAATAATAAGCTATTCATAGTATGATTAATGTCGGCTCTGTCATTGTGAAATATAATGTGGTAATTATTGGAAATATTTTAGATCAGAAATAATCAATTAAACTCGTTAGCTAAAAAATTCTTATTCGAAGATTAAGTTTTTAGTGAAAAAGCTATTCGTTTGATACTCTGTCAGTTTATCAATGTAAAATGCATAAAATTATAGTGACATAATAAACTGATGAGCACTGTCTCTTATAGATGTCACTACATTCAGAATTCTGGTGCCAAAGAGAATTATGGAGAAGGGGAAGACTTTCATGACCATGTCACATATATGATTAATATTAAGATTAATACTTTCTGAACTGCGAGAATGCCAAAAAAGATAACAAGAGCTTTATCTTGCCTCTCTTTCGCGTTTCGCTCGAAAACTGACCAAATCACACTTGGCACTGTACAATAATCATATTATTCCACTAGAGTGTACTCTTTCTAACACACGTGATTTTCCATTTGAAATTTTGCACACTATATTCTTCTCTTTCCTGCTTTTCTTAATATTAATATTAATCTTATATGTGGCACCATCATATATGTGGCTACCCACACTCTCTGGCTTTGAACACTACATATACTTTTCCCATGTTCCTTCAATGAATCTGACCCAATAAAAATATCGTCGGTTGCGTCTACCTCTGTCGTATCTGCATTTCCTTTGTATCTGCATTCAGTGCAAGCCACAATACAGACGTCCCCTCTTGCGTGAAATGCTGAAACAAAAGAAATGCAGATACGACAGAGGTAGACACAACCGACGATATGTCTGACGTTTCGAATTTTTTGACTTCACTCTGTTTGACAGTTCGTCTGTAAGTCTGACTATCCGTCCATCCGGCCATTATCAAGCTTAGAGACCAAATGGTTGGAGATAGAGCCTTCGGACTTTCGAGGACCCCTATAAGGCGATCTAAGGACGGTTAATATGCCTTTAATTTATCCCCCACCTCTCCCCTTTTCCTCCAGAACCAGGTCTGTCGTAATTCCACCGGAACGCCGTTGGATTAGTCGTTTCGAAATTCCTAGAATTAAAAAGAATAAGTGATGTCGATTGATAATTTGAAAATTTAACCAAAATATTTAACGGTGGCTTATTAAAAATTTTGAGCAGCAGACAATCAGTTGATTATCGTTCTATTTGTCCACTATATAAGGCATTGAAACATCAATAAATATATATATTTTTTTGAATTACCAATTGAGTTTTGTCATAAAGTGAAGTATTATTTGCTTACAAAGTCCATCAAGTGCTCTACTTTTTATTGCAAATTTGATCTAACGAACCGATATGCCTTTTAAATGCCATATCCCCCGTCAGTAACTCTGAATGGAAGGTCATGGAGCAAGTCTTTTTTTCCTATCCTCACCTTATCCATGTGGAATTTTAACTCTTTTTAACAAAAAAAAAGTCTGTCGTCAATGTTCTTTGCTGAATCCGCTCTTTGGCCTCTATTTCGTCATACGGACAGCTTTTTTTTTGCTATAGTTGAAATTGAGCTAACTTTTAGCGTTGTCTTTGCAGCACTTTGTCCTTCGGAAAAATGTACGCTAATTGGAAGTCAAACATGTGACGGAAGCTCTTTTAGGCACTTTGAACCCTTTCTCGCTATATCTTGGTACAAATGGGATAAAATGAAAGGCAGAAAGCGTGTGAAAAGTTGAAAGGAAATCGAAACCGATTGAAATGATTCTTGCATTGCTTTTGAACTTTGGGGAATATTAACAAGGGACAAAATGGGGTGAAAATTGCGCAATTTGGTAAAGCATCAGGAAAAAAGCTTTTAAAATGCTGTAAGAGGGTTTCCCATTCTACACCTTATCTCGATTTCAAATGACTGTAGAGATCAGCAATAGTAATTCCAAGTTGTATAAAAATTGATGCTATTATTCGTTTTATTAGATTGCTCGAACATAGAGGGAAAGCAATGCATACAATTGATTGTGGTATTGAATTAGCACAAAATATTTAATTAGGAATTTGCTATCGAGTTGGATTGTATTTATTTGCCAAGATGTACCCTTCGGAAAAGGGAAGATAATATGAATAATTCGGTGTATAAGAAATTTTAAATCAATTAAATTCTGAAGCAATGAAAGAATATCTTACTGTCGCATTTTTCTGTCTACTATCAGTTCTGAGGACAAACGGTAACAGATATAGTTATCGAATCCTCGAGAGATTTTATAGGGATATATTGGGTGGTATGATACCTCAACGTTGAAACAGGACCTGGAAGGCGCGTAATACTTATGATCCTTCTGGTTTATTCAGGAATATTGTCCATTACTGTTTGAACCAATTGGCACAGCAATTGTGAACTACGCTAAGTCCTAGGTTGACTTTAAAGGACAATACGAAACCCAGCTAACCTCTCTAAATTTTCCTTCCGGCTTTTCCTTCTTCGGAAACGAATGAGGAACTAGAATTCATGCATTCGATGCCCAGCATGCCTAGTCTCTCCATAAGAAGTAATTTCTTACAGAGTTTAACTTCTAAGTATCCCCTAATGGACTTTGATGATATATTTTTAATATTCTGAAGTTTTTTGTCTGGATACTTCACGTTTCAACATCATTATTCAACCTGAATCCTTAAAATCCCATTAAGAAAGAGATGCTAAAGCGTCCCAGTTTTTCGGTGTACTCGAACTCACGAGAAAGATCTTTCCGTGAGTTATCTTTTCAAATGGTCTTTGGGTGCATACCGGTTTACTTACTTACTTAACCGGCGCTACAACCAATTGCTGATGTTGGCCTGGTTCAGGATCCGTCGCCACTCGAGCCTGTTGGGCGTCACTGTTCCCCAATTCCGCTCCCTTAACTCTTTCGCGTCCATAGGGTCATATATGACCCGGGGAAAAAAGTTTCTTTTTGGCTATTTACATTAATTGAAATCTAACTGGAGTCTTGAGAAAATGAGCCAAGAATCTTACATCCTTCTATTATGATGTCGTGCACGAACAGATAGATTTCAATTAATGTAAATACCCAAAAAAAAACTTTTTTCCCCGAGTCATGACATTACCCTATGGACGCGAAAGAGTTAATGAGCTGGCGTCCTGGTCCACGCCGTGGGTCCATCGGAGGCTGGGTTGGCTTCGATTCTTCGAAGCATAGAGTCCGAACCTAAAGACTTTCCAGGCTGGGTTGTCCTCATCCTTGCGGCATACCGGTTTACTACCGATTTATTTGATTCATGACTTAGAAAACCATTCCGAAATAGAAAATTAAAAAGGTAAATTCGAGTAAGGCAAACCATTTACCGGAATTTACCGATTTATTGTCAATGGAAACCAATGTAGCCGGTTTGGAAATTTCAAGGCCTTTTAAAATAATTCAAATTTAAGCAAGTCGATTGAGAAATAGGCCATCCAAAGTGAAGTAAAAAACCGACGTAAGGATAATTATATTGATGGGGAAACCGAAAATCATCGGGAAATGTGACTTCTGAAAGAAAACTCATCAACTTTTCCCAAAGCTTTCGGCTCAGGCTCCGAGCCTTCATCAGTGGTCAAGTCTATTATTTCTTTCTTGAGATTCGATCATAATGGTCAACACTACAGTGGTGGAAATAAGTATAATTCCACCGATTAATTCTTAAAGAAACTCAACAAAAAAGAAATGTCGAAAAAAATTCATACGTAGACCGTAACATCCTGCCAACATAAAAAATCGACATTTTGATTTTTTATTCTAAATATTTTTAGAAATATAATAGAATTTTGTTTTTTAGGGTGGAAATAAGTATAATTCCACTCAATAAATTGAGCGCTAGGGTATTTATTTTTGGCCAAATTTAGGTTAATATATTTTATTAATTTAATTAGGTGAGATTCTTAACAATCTCACCTACTATAATCCTAACAAAATTTCATGTCCTCCGATCGACCTCAAACTTGGCCAAAATATGTTTCGCCACTTCCTGATTCCGAATATATATGTGGCTAAGTTACGTTCCCGGCCGGCCGCTCTTTGGAGCTTAATAGCTCCTAAACTAAAAAAGGTATCGACTTGCGGTTTTCGGCAAAGGTTAAATATCGGGTGAAAATTGCAACTTGGTGCATTGACCCCCCACCCCCCACCCCTCCTTCCGCCATTTTGAAGACCCCCCTTTTTTTGTTTTCTCAATAGCTCCGCCCCTATGGCATTCAGTGGACTCAAATTTTAGTATGTTATAGCTGGGCCTTAGAGCTTTCCATCAATACCAAACTTAAGGTCCCCAGACCCCCCTGACCCGAGCTATAAGGGTCCAAAAAAATTTTCTTAAAATGGCCATAACTCCGGTTCTAATTGTCAGAATTTAAAAAATGAGGGCTTTTTGGAAAGCTCTCGTGAAATGCCACTTCCTCTTCTAACATCGCAAGTTCATAAAACCACCGCTAGGGGCGCTATTATTAAAAAGAAAATTTTTAAATCTTAAAAGTTAAATAACTCAAAAATTCCTTATGCAATCAGGCTGAAATTTTAGTATGTTGTAGCCGTTGATTATACCTATCAAACAAAAAAAAACCTTAAGTCGATCCATAACCCCTGACCCGAGCTATAAGGGGTCAAAGTTCGAACATTGACCGGCCTCTATCTCCGGTTCTAATTAACATATCGACATAAATTTTACCTTTTTGGTTTCGTCTCGATGAGCACTTTCAGATGGAAGTTCAAAAAGTCACCACAGGTGGCGCTATGATAGCGTCAAAATTCATCGAAATTCAAAGTCACTTTTCTTAAAAACGACATTGTGCAAGTTAATCAAATTTTAGTATGTTGTAGTCCAGTCTAGGACGTTTCCAAAATGGTGCGTAAGTACGCTGTGGTTTCAATAGAACCGGAGATATGAGGGGTCAAAGTTCACAAAATTTAAAAAATCATATCTCCGGTTCTATGTGACCGATTTTGATGAATGAGGGCTTAAACGAAAGATCTCACCAAATGCTACAACTTTCTAGAACATTTGAACTTCGTGGGACCAACACCAAGGGCACCACAGTCGAAAAACCAATTTCAATATCACATAACCTCAATTATCTCGACTGTCGCTAAACCGATTTTGATGATTACTTCGACACAATTGTAGAGCACATTTGTCTCTACATTTCGTCCATACATCATTTTCCGCTCAGACTAAGCTATCACTCAGATTTTGCCGTTTAAGTGTGAAAAAATTGATTTTTCCCATAATAACGCTTTGAAATCACTCAGATGCCAATTTGACTGCCTCTACTCCACCAAGACACTTAAAATAGGGTTTTAAATGGAAAGTCCCACAAAAGACAACAATTCTTTGATATAGTTGAAGTTCAACAAATGACTACTTGGGGAACTCTGGATGAAAAAACGAGTTAAGAAACAAAAAACCTCGATTATCTTGACTTCTGAGTAATCGATGAGATCATGTTCTATGGAAAAATTATAGAGAACATTCTGGTCTACATTTCACCCATATATCACTTTTCTGTCAGTTCATCCAAATCCTTGATATTTTGGTTTAAATACAAAATTTGTATAATTTCACGAATTTTATTCAAGATAACTGAATGGCGTCTCCCAACTTCAGCTCTAAATCGAATTTGCATGCACTCCGAGTTAGCTCACGTTAAGAATCTCACCTACATAAGCCGGTTAGGATTATCTGTCCCTTTTCCAATTAGGGGAGACTGGAACAGTAATAAACATGGGGCAGAACGTATAGCATGGGATACCTAACCTATAGTAGCTATGAGATCATATAGGCGTCGTCCTATGAAGTCTAATATCTAGTTAAAAAGAAAATTGAAGTGTTTACAACAACCCAGTATATATTTCCTCTCTAGTTTTGCTTACTAAAATATAGGCCACGCCCCCTTTAAAATACATATCACTAAAGCAATAAATCTTTGAGTTTGAATGGCGGTAATGCTCTTCTAAGAAAAAAGAATTACTTAGAGGTTAGAGCCCACAACAAATGGGAAATTGCGTAGTAACACCCCTCTTTATGATCAAGTTATGAGTTATTACTAACATGGAAGTAGTGAAAAAAGCATTTCAGATAACAACAGCTAATGGAAGAAGAATTTTAATTATTAAAATGAATTGGTATATTAATTTGGAGCGATATGTAATGAATATTAATTTAAATCCATACTAACGTCGTACTAGACAATCCGAAGTTAATTATGGAGAAACTTTGTTTGAGGAAAATTCATGCAAACTCTGTACTATTGAAGATTTGAAGTTCGAATGCAGCCTTTGAGTAATTTATATTTTTTTTAATATTCTGCGCAATATATATGTATATACATACATATTTGATTATATTTTATAAGTGTACATATAGAAAAAATACTTTGCACTTATTGCAGAATCGATTCACCGTAAAACACGTCTAACTTTTAATTATGAATTTTGTGAAGAATTTCTTAAGCATTAATATTTGGGAGAGAATGCAAGTTTTTTCCTTGTGCAAAGTCTTCAATAATTTCGCTTTTTCCAACTTTTCTTTCTCCCGTCTTGTTCTACTAAATTATTCAATTGCAACGCTCCGTTTTGTATCAAAATGATTTAAGATAGTGGAAACTTTTCTTGAGCTCCATTCAGTTTTTTTTCACTCTTGCAACTTTAGACTTTAGAAATTTTTTCATTGTCAATTTACTGCAGGGAATTACCAAAGTCTCAAGTCTCATCCTCTTGTTCGGCCTATGTAATAAATGCTAATCCCAAAATTAAGTACGCAGAGAAAACGATCTTTTTTTTGCACTGTCTTTGAGCCATAAAATACTATAACTTACGTCTATTCGACTTTCATGAAGTCATCAATTTTTAAAATTAAAATATAAAAGATGTATTATTCTGACGAGTAATTGGACATAGATGAATGCATGTGAACAAAAGATTTTATTTAAAATTCTCCTGCCGAAGACAAAACGTTGCGAATATGACTTTCAATTCAATAGCATGAAGTGGTAATTAATCTCAAAATCATACAATTCCGAGACATTTTTGTTAGCATCTGGAAATTCTTTCAGAGGAAATTTTAATGACGAACGCTTTTTTTATATTTTCCGAGAAATAAATAAAACCTATAAAGTTCTAGCCATTCAGGTCAGTAATTACCTCTGGATTTAAATCATCCGTAAAGAACATTAAAGTACTAAGAGCTTTAATTTAGAATTCCAGGAAGTCTTAAAGCTCTTAAATCTAACAAATTCAATGCGAAATTCCGAGGAAACGTAGAGTGACAAAAATAATAAGGGGATCGAAATGACTTCTGCGAATGCACGCATTCGCAAACCAGAAACTATTTAACTAGAGACACAATTTGCGCCGTTGAACAAAGTAAATTTCTAGGATTAGTTCTGTAGATATTATTTAATCCTTCTTTGAAATCCGATTATACATCGTTTTAGAGTTAATTTCCCTTATATTTTGGTATAATATTCAGAAAACTTGTTTTTCCTCTCTTCACACTAACTCTTGTCCTTCTTGTCCTAAAAAGAACAAACAAAAATTTATTGTATTTACAAAAAAAAAACAAATTGTAAAATAGGGGGATCGGGGTAGAATTAATCATATGTGGGCCAATCCATCTCAAGACGACCATAGGGGTACCCTTCATGGTCTCGGATGTTTTTGAATTTTACATATGGTTAAATACACGATAAAATAATATACAGTGCTCGCTTTCTAATCCGGATCGCCGTAATCTGGACAAGTTCTAGACGGTTACATTTAAAATACCATTGAGGTTATGTATGCTTGCGTATTCAGCAATGAAAATGAACTATCCTGTGATGTTTTTGTTTAATAAGTGAAGTATAATAGAATTATCTTCTCCAATTATGTTTTTTTTAATCTTCTTTAAAAGTTTTATTCTAATTCTACAAAAAAAATTTGTATTATATTTTCGAGACGTTGAACAAATTCAAAAAATCCATCCGGATTACGAAGCGGACATCTGTCATTTTGTCTCCCAATCATCCGGATTACAAAGCGGGCACTGTACCCCTATTTTTTTACGCCCAAAACAAAATTCCTGGCCGGAGATACATGGCGCCAAAGATGGCGTCTCGCGCTTCATTCGTCAATTGAGATTTTTAGCAAATATTTCAAAATGCTCTATCTCGCGAATGAGTTGAGATTTCTTCTTACTCTTTTTTTTTATTTGAAAGATAATTTTATACTCTTTAAAATGATATACTTGTTTTCGTATTATCTGCTCAAGTTTTTTTGTAACGGCATTTTGATTTTTTTTTTTGAAAAAATTTAAAAATTAATTTTTCTCAAAAATCCCATTCTCAAAAATTTTCAGTTTTTTACTGTTAATCAGTAACATTGAGTACTACATTCCTTGAAAAGGCGAGGTTCCACTTTTGCGCTTTTTCTAAATATTCAAAATTTCATAACATTTTCAAAAAAGAAAAAATACCAGTTAAACTCAAAAATTTTGAATTCAACCTTTTAGGGAATACAGTACTCCACAATACTTATAAACAGTTAAAAAATCAAAATTTTTCGAAATCGCGTTTTTGAAAAATTTTTTTATTTGATTTTCAAATAATAATGCCTTTATTGACAAAAACAAACCTTTAAATCATATTTAATAAATGTACTAATTATGTCTTTTTGTTTTCTTTAAGTTTCTCAAAATTTTTTTTGAAAAATTAAAAAAAAAATTAAATTCCGGTTAAAAAAATTCAACATTTTAACACGTGTGCTAAATATATTTTAAAGTTGTAAATTTGTCAATAAAATACATTTTCATTTGAAAAATCAAAAAGAAATTTTTTTTCAAAAACGCGAGGTCGAAAAATTTTGATTTTTTAACTGTTTATGAGTATTGTGGAGTACTGTATTCCCTAAAAAGTTGAACTCAAGTCGATTTTGGTCCAAGTTGACTCTATCGGGGAACGTAGAGTAAAAAAATAGCTGTTGACTCTATTGGAGATTGCATCTATCGGGGGTTGACTCTATCGAGGTCTCACTGTAGGGGAGACTGGGGCAAAATTTGTCAAAACGAAAATTTCAATATGCAATATTTTCTATAATAAAAGAGACTGAGGCTTGAAATTTTTATTCTGGATAGCCTTCATAACCCTTCTTAAACTTACAAAGTTTCATTTGATTCGAGGAAGGATTATGTAAAATAAAAACAAATGAAATTTTGAGCCCTGTTTTTGGAATATTTGGCTCACAGAAAATATCAATACTGATTAGCTAAATTTAAGCACATTTCTCGTTAAGATAGAGAAAAATTATCTTCGACAAAGTTGTAGAGGAATAAATTTCCTATAAAAATATGTCTATTTGATCTTTTTAACTTTTGCGAGAGTAAAACGTCACAAATTATCCGAAGACTGACAAAATTTGCCCCAGCAATTTTGAGAATCTCCACAAAATCGACTTTTAGAAAATGATTCGAAAATCACATTTTCGAGATAGAGGAAAATAGTCTTCTGCAATGTTGTAGAGCAGTAAATTTCCTATAAGAATATGCTCATTATAAAACGTTTAAGTTTTCTCAAAGCTCGTGAAAAAATTAAATATACGTTTTGACAAGTTTTGCCCCAGTCTCCCCTACTTACAATACACTACATTTCTTTAAATAAATTTTATAAAAATTGCTGCTTCTAAAAATCGTGATTACTTGAAGAAAAGGTTAGAATCTCAGTTAAACTAAGCAATTAATGTTTACACAGTTTTTTTCTCGATTAATTTTCATAAATTGAAGGCTTTATTGAATGAAGGGAAATTAAAAATTGCGAATTGCATTGAATTACAATAGCTATGCTCACATTTTTACGCATCTTTGACAATGTCGGCAAGGATTTGTCGCTCAGGGTGATTTCGTCTTAAGACATCTCATAAAAAAAATTAATTGAAATTATTTCTAATTTTTCACCTTTTCCATTCTCTTCCTCAGGAATATCTACAAGGTGCTAGGCCCTACAACTTTGTGATATAGTAATTGTTAGACGAGGAGGCAGCAAGAGGAGGAATGAAATCATAATAGAGATCCTAGAAAAAAAGGTGGAAAATTGCAGTAGTGAAGTGAAAATTTGCAAAAAAAAAAGGAAAGCTATTTGTCGGATAAAATTGATTGTGGTGTTAAGAGAAGCTTTTCAGCAGCCCATAGAAAATGATTTCGTGTGAGTTGCAGATAAATTTACACTAAAGTGGTTGTTTTACAGTGAAACAGAGAGAAAAAAGTGAAAAGAGTGTATGCAAAAAATTTAATTTTTATGTAACGTAGTATTTTTCTTCTTCAGTCTTCAGTGCAAAATCCCTCAAGTCTGTTGAGATAAAATTATGTGGCATGAAAATTTATGTGAAATATAATTTCTTTGCTATATAAGTTAATCACCGATAAATCGATTTGTTGCCCAGAAGAAGTTGAATTGAGTGGAAGTTGATAGAGGGAGCATTGAGAGACAGTTGAGTGGAATAAGAGAAGTTTCTGAGCTGAAAGGGGGATAAAATGTGGGTGTCTCTGAGGGAGATTGTGCAATTGGCAAACAGTGGATGTTCTAGAAATTTGTCCTCCACCTCAATTATCGTGAGATGTCTGGTATCAATACTCCTCCTCTTGCATATTGTCGGTGTTGATGTCACAAGAGCCGAAGACAGTGATCAGGGAAGGTCAGCACGTCTGAGGCGAACGCCCATCTATCAGAATGAATTCGCTGTTTACATCCCGAATGGCGATGAAGACACTGTCAATCGAATAGCCTCCAAGCATGGCTTCACTAATATGGGACAAATTGGCAGTCTCAAGGACTATTATTTGTTCCATCATCATCGCATTTCCAAGAGATCCACCGCAACCAGCGACAGTCACCATGAAGCACTAAACTCTGAGCCAGAGGTAAGTTGAGACACAAGATCAATCACACGAGACTATTTGTATTTGTATTCAGCGGAAATCATTAGCTACGTTCAAGGAATTTCTATACAAAAGACGATGGAGAAGTGAAATCTTAGCTAATAGACTTCGCGGTATAGGCGAGACAAACTTTTACATAAATCTAATGGGCAAGGATTCCTTTTTTCTTGGATTTTGAGAAGGATTTATCTCAGGCTTTTAGTGTCAAATGAAGTCGATATCTTAAAACGAAAAAGAGATACCAAGCGAGCATCAAACCGATTTCAATTCAGCTGAAAACACATGTATTTTCAGCAGAATACTGGTAACCTTAAAACGACACTCGTGAGGCAGTGCCATTTCCATATAGGGGAAACTGGGGCAGCACCAAACGCGGAGTAGCACCAAACACTGCGATTTTTAATCAGATATTCGACTTCAGAGCATAAGACCTATAGGAATCTATAGGCACTATAGGGATGCTTGTCCACTAAAGGAATGGTCGAGATAGTCCAAGTAGTTCAGAAATAAAAATTAGTGTTTGGTGGTACCTCGTGTTTGGTGGTGCCCCAGTTTCCCCTACTCCCTCCGTTCCGAAAAAAGTCATAAGTTTGTTAGTACATTTTGTATAGAAAATGTATGATTTTTTTCGGAACAGAGAGAGTATTTGGTTAGCCCTTTTTATTCGAGAACTGCTGATCGGTCAGCATATTTTTGCTAAACAATCAGTGCTGAAAGAACTGCTTTTTTTCAGCTAACTGTGCTCTCTGGGTAATTAAAGAAGAAACTCAAACTGGTCAGACTTGGGAACTTACGGTAACGTTAGGTAGCGCGTTGAGAATCCGGAGTTAGAAATCAAATGGGGATATTTGGAAACACTTGAGAACTTACAGCTACACTCGCTACCCTTGGTAACCTACTGTACCAACCTAGGAATCCTAATTGAATTCAGAAAGCAGTTGGAAAACAAAGAAAGTCAGATGTGTAATAAGAATAATTGGGAACATTTCAGAACTAACTTATATTGTAAACTTAAGCGGTCTTCAGACTAGAGCTTCAGCCCAGTTCCCAAAGACCTCAGAATCCTAAATTGCAACCAATTTTATTGCCTTTTTAGAATATAATAGGTCATTAGTCCTTAATAATCCAATCTTAAGTTAAATTTTCCGAAATATCTTGATTGATATAGAATTACAACATTTAAGCCATATGGCCAAGTCTTAGGTCTGAAGCCCGTAATACGGTATTTACTTGGGATTCTTTGAATAACACGGGAATACAGTAGACTCTCGCTAATTCGGCTCTTTTAAGATCGGGCTACTTCAAGATCTATTAATAGATCATTAGACTTGGTGTTATGTGTTGCCTAAACTTTCCTAATATGCCCATATTATTGTTTTTTTTCTTATATACTTGTATATTACCTACCCTAAGCCCTGTGGAATAAAGTGCAATGATGCTCACTGGAAGCAGTTCGAAAACATTTAACGCCAGAAAAATTTCTGGTGACCTAATGGAGATTCGAACTCGGGACACTTGCATCCTAGAGCGAGGACTCTGTCACTACCTATTTAGTGACCGGTAGGAGATATTAAAAAAAATCAAGCAAATTGATACATTGTTTTTTTTCAAATGGAATTCAAGTAATAAAAATAACAAATAAGATTTAATTAGCCTTATGCTTAACAACAATGGGTTTGCCACACCATTTAGTTCCATTAATTGACTCTGTAAAAAGAAGACCTCGACTAAACATCAAAGTTTAAATTTCGCATTTCTGTATTTTGTAATATGCATTCAGATAAACAGAAAACAAGGTGAGAAATGGTAAAAACAAAATTAAAGCGTGAAGAATTTGACTGTGAAATTGCAGATAGACCAGGCTGGTGTGGGAAT
The DNA here is from genome assembly GCF_024763615.1 of Phlebotomus papatasi. Classification (NCBI taxonomy): domain Eukaryota; kingdom Metazoa; phylum Arthropoda; class Insecta; order Diptera; family Psychodidae; genus Phlebotomus; species Phlebotomus papatasi. Next base: position 13,089,349 of record NC_077223.1, read on the forward strand.
GTGGAAAATGTTGGTCAAAATATATACGTGAAATATTGTAGTTTTTTTTTTTAATGCAATACTTTGCACTAAATATTTCACTTTCATTCACTCACTGACCAAAATTTTAATTCACAACACCGCAATGAAATTTTAATAGCGTGTACTATGTAAACATTTTTGATTGCATAACGTGCAAATGTGATAAAATTTGGATTATTAAAGTATACAAAGGACTTCCGTCTTTTACGTTGGTATTTCTTTGAAGTTAATTTTGCTGAATTCGAACTTCAAGTGGATTCCGTTTAATTCAATGGAATATTGTATTTTAGAATGTTTTCATGCAGCATTTTCATTTAAGTAAGCAAATGAATAGTATTTTCATATTTGTTGTTTGGAAAATTTTACAACACACTGACCATTGCTGGTAGAACATGGGTTTTGAATATATCAAAGCAACATACTGGGAACACTAAATCCCTAATTACGGTTTTATTGATTCTATACGTATACATATATATGTACTTAACTTTAGCCCTGTATATTCAAAATTATTCTACATCATACTTTGCAATCATGTACGTCAATATCCCTGGCTTGTTATATGGTTCTAAATAATAATATTACAGCCAAAACACGTTTTCCTGGAAAAATCTTCATTTCTATTTCATAATTAGGGGAATATAGGCATGGTTCGCACAGAGTGAACCTTCAAACGATGTGAATTTTCTCTTCGTTTGCAAAGAGCTGAATTACCTTTTCTCATCTCGTCTCATGAGCTTAATAATTATCTATCTTATGGCTAAAAATAACGAATTAGCTCTTTGTAAATAAAGAGAAAATTAGCGTTGTTTGAAGGTTCACTCTGTGCGAACCATGCCAACATTCCCCTAATCATAGGATATTTGAAAATAATAAATGTTAAGTTCCTATGCAAATGCTGGAAGCTGGAACTAATTAGCAATAGGCAAGGATTAAACTCCAAAATTATAAATGGAATGATGATTTCAAAGAGCTTTCCGTAAAATATTACGTAGCAATATTTACGTACAAATTACTTAAATTAATTTTCCATATTCTCGTAGATTTTATAACTTATACCTATTTCAAATTTCCTTTATTAACTGCCTACAGTGAAACGTTATAAAGAACAAGGCTTAATCATTTGTCTAAGTTCTCTGATTTCTTTCTAAGAAAGATTGTCGAGAATATCTTGACTAAGGATTGAATTTAAATTGCTTGTTTTTTTAGAAATTTGAAACTTCCAGGAACAGGATTAAACCTGAATTCTGTGTAGGGCTCATATTGATACAAATTTATTGGAGATTTATGTTACCAGTAAAGTTATTTTTCCGGCTACCACAGATTTGCAAAAAAAGATCAAAGTATATGTGAAAAATCATCCTATGATACATGTTTCTAATACTCAATTATATGTAATTATTACAATTTTAATCTATACATAAACTACTATAATCAACTATTTAAAATGACTTATTTAAATGTATTAAAGAAAGTAAGGTAGGTTTAGGCATAAATTACAAATGAGTAGTAGGGTAAGTGTGCCAAATTCCGGTCAGATTGCAATTTCGGCTACCTTTTCTTTTCCTCGAATTTCCATGAATTTTTAGTTCTTACTTACATACTCTACAGATTATACAATGAAAAACAATAACAAAAAATGTAGCTTCGACAAACGAGATTACGTGAAAAAGATATTGAAAGAATTCTCGAAGGGCAAGGAACTATGAGATTGGAGGTGGCCGAAATAGGGCACCAAAGCTATGTCTATATTTTTATTCATTTTAAAATGTATTAAGAATAATTTTAGAGTAAATACAAACGGTAAACTCTTTACAAGGTTCCAAGTAAGACTCTTACAAAAGAAAGAATAAAAAAAATCAATTTGTATTTAAAATATTTCATTTAAAACTTGAGTCTTTGACGCTTGCATGCAACTATGCTGAAATTTGGCACACTTACCCTATACTTCAGAAGTTTCCTACAAAGAGATCATTAGCAGAACGAAACCTAAGTAGAGAAAGGTTTTCAGGATTCACATACACTTTAGCTTCTGACACTCCATCTCGTATTCAGAAAACAAAAGGTTTTACATAGGTTATTACATACGAATCAAGGGTCAACTTACACTGATAAACCCTTGTCAATTATCTGAGAAACGCTTCAGGAAACCCGAGAAATCCACTTTTTGCATCGCGAAACATAAAAAATGGGAATGAGTTACCCCCTGATACGAATAAAAAGGGTGGCAAAATGTTCCACATTTTACTAAAGTACTCGAATTAATGACTGAGATGCTATACCTCAAAAGTACTTTCGCATCATTTACCGTTTATCAGTGTACAATCAATTATACCGATTACACCGATTGAAGCACTTAAAAGTTCATTCAAAATAATTTAAGTGTAACAACCTTTCTAACCTTTGATCTTAGAAAACCGTTATCAAAATGTCTGCCTAGGCAAAGTCTAGAAATGCGTTTTTAGTGTATCAAAATATTATTGATTTCAGTCGATTTAGGGTCTAGGTATTGTCTTAAATCGGAACAAACATCGCAATGATACTCAGCGCCGTCCTGTAACTGCTTCATGCTCCTCAATTTCAAGATTGATGACTATTTTAAATACTGGATTTGGAAAAGATCTGAAATAGATTATACAGTATTTTGGTGAAAATGGTCTTTAATAATTCTTGTGCTCCTTTTAAATCAGGAAAATTCCCAGAGCGTTCAATTGAATTAATTTTCCTTAATACAAAATGTTAAGTAAACATTTTTTAACCCTCCCTGTTGTAAAATTAACTTATTTGAGGGCTCGTATTAATGAGATCTCACGGATTAGACTTTATCCTGAGATTTTTTGGGGTTCAAGGTAAAATTCGCCCTCCTCAGATTTGACCCCAATTTCGAACTCACTCATATTGCCCAGTGAGATGCACTTAGTTTACTCTAGAGAAAAAGATCGTTTAACACGACAAAAGACTATACAGCCTGAGAAGAAGCATTTCCGCCGTTTGGCTTTTTTAGGCTGGTCACCAACGCTAAGTCGGCCGGCGACGGACGCGTAGTATAGAGGGTAATTTGTAAGGACACATGTTGGCAAAAATAAATACAATACAATATTCGCCAAAAAACGATATTTCTGGCCGGCTTTTTCCGTTCCATACCGACCAGTCCGTCCAGCCTGTCGTATATCCACTTCTAGAGAGAAAACGAAGAGAGGTATCGACAAGCGGTTTTCGGCAAAAATTAATCTTAATAAACGGCTAGAAGTAGGTAATGTTAGATCCACCCCTAGACTCCCTTACCTAATAGATTTTTGAAAATCGGTGTGGTAAATTAAAAAAAATAGACTATGCTTTTTCATTAAATTTTAGTATGTTGTAGCTGAAGTCTAGGCCTTTCCAATGGTGGATCGCACTCTTCCCTCGGTGTTCCCTGACCTGAGCTATGATCAAAAATAACTCGACCGGATTGCATTTTCTATGTTTATGAAGCGTTTTCGATGACATTTTAATGGGTGTCACATATAAGATTAATACTAAGAGTGAGAAAAGACGTAAAGAGAGGTGTATAATATGCAAAATTTCAAACGAAAAAACCACGTGTGTTAGAAAAAACACACTCTAGTAGAGTAATACGATAAGTAAGATATTACTGTTCGTATTAATTGTTTTCTGAATCATATTACAGGCAATTCGAGCAATTTTCCATGCGTGCCAACTGTGATTCGGTCAGTACTCGAGCGAAGTACTTGCTATGTCTTTTTGGTATTTTCGCAGTTCAGAAAGTAGGGTTGACATGCGTCGAATGGGCCGTACGCTCTACATATCTTAGGATAGAAAAATCATCGGCTGAATCTTGTTAGCTGCATTTGCTTTTTGTCTACATCCGTTGCAAACGCCAAGCAGAAATGCATCGTTTACGATGAATGCAGACAAAGAAAATGCAGTTAGCACATTTGCTGATCCAACCCACGAAATGTGATCTATATACTTCCCAAACGATTATATTTAACACACTTGACTGTATTATTTATTATTGTGTAGAAAAAAGTCAATTGTAAGCATTGAACAAGTGATTTTTATCAGTTGTTTGCCTCTTGAAGCATAATTCCTACAGCTAAAGAACTTTCTTCGTTGAAACGATTGAAGCGGAACCGATTTTTAGAGAAAAGTATCAATGTCGTGAATTAAAGCTTTCCGCTAAGCTTGAACGCATTTTCTCCGCTAAACTTTTTGAAGGTTTAATGATAAAATTTCAATTTTATGCAAACTAGAACAAAATTTGTTGAAGTTTGAAGAACTATATTCATCCATAGAACAAAGTTCTAAAGCATGAGCGTCGAATTTCCCTGTTTTAGATATTTCTGGATTTTTCACAAAGTATTGGTAACTTTGTTATGTTTTGTGATTGATGGGAAATTTCCGAGAACTTGTTATGTAGTTCTTCTCTAAGCATTTTCTTCTCCTTTTTGACGAACATTACTAATAATATAAGGCGTAGTTGCAAGACGTAACTTGTTGCTTGAGAATGACATTTGCCAAAACCAAAAAAGATGTTTTTTTTTTTTAAATATTTAATTGACTTTTTGATTAATTTTCTGACCTTAATTTTCACTTCTTCATTGAAATTTAATTTGAATGAAAAAAAAATCCGAGAGAGGCGGATTGTTTGTGTGAGTAAAAGAAAACCACAACATAATTAAATTAATTATTCCGCGGTTGAAAATGAACAAATAAAATTCACTGAATAACTGCAGTACTTTTGCTGTAAATGGAAATTGGATTAATGAGGAAATTATTTAATAATCAACTTTTGTATGTGTGTATGTGTTTATAGGTTCGATGGTTTCAGCAGCAACATGAGAAGGTGCGCAAGAAACGTGATTATGGTGCTCCTGGCTCCGGAAGTATTAGATTTCCGACCACTGGAGCCACAGTGTCGACATCATTGCTGAGGAATATTGCCCCTGAGTCACAGATACACTACAGAGACACTGGACAGCACAACATCTTCCCCGATCCCCTCTTCAAGGAACAATGGTACCTGGTAAGTATATCTATTTTATACCAACAATTACAATAATTTTCTCTCTCAATGCCTCAAGTTTTATTGAATTGACTAAAGTGAAGATGGGTGAAAGAACAACATGAAATGCGATATGATATAGCGTGATGGTATAAAATTTATGAGATGGTTTTATTGGTGCTGAATGAGAAATTGATTGACACAAATTTCAATCGAAGGTTTTTTTTTAACACAAATTAAATTGATGATCACGTCAGTTGTTGACTTTTATAACAAACCCCACTTCCCAATATGTCTAAGATGATGTGGAGTCTCTCAATAAAATTCACTTTCTCTTTCACTTTTTGGCCTTCGGAAATACGGTGAAAATTCACATGGGAACAACTTTTTTTTTTCACCAGAATTTATACTCCTTCATAGGGAAATATTCCCCTCCTTTTCACATATATCCCTTCAACAAATTCTAATAATTTTTCTCTGTCAAATAAATTTATTTTTCTTTGATATATTCTTCTCAATAAACACTGCGTCTTCTATTTTTTTTCCTTTCCTTTTTCCGCCATCAATTCCCCCCCCCTCTCAGTCACCTAAAAAAAATCCCCTTTTCGTATTTTCCTTTTTTTCCAAAAGTGAATTTTATGTCGTAAAATTTAGCATCAATTGCGAAGAAAAATCCTTCTGATTTGTTCCAGCAAATTAAATTTCAAACATGGAGAATATAATAAAAAAAACACATTCCAATCTCATGAAACTCTATAGTCTTTCAAATTGTTATTTTGCATTTCAACCGACAATTTATTCCTTTATCAAGTGGCATAAACTTTCAAAAATTAGTGTTTATATTGACAGTTGCATTTCCACGTGAACCATTTATTTTATTTGCATAATAATCAATACGATGAAATAAAATGGCATGAATATTGAATTTCATGTTTTGTGATGACAAAGGTTGGAATAAATATTGTAATATATATATTTTTCAACAAAATGATATACTTTAATGAAATCTGTCATTTAAAGTATAAATTATATTATTTTATCTACATTTTGCTGTTATTTTTTCGCAATCACAGCTTCTGTCCGATTAATCGTCTCCAATTAAGCTCATATTTTCAGAATTTACGCTTTGATGATTCTTAATTATGAAAATGATCAATAACTAAAATAGGTTTTAGAGGCCGAGAGATGGCAAAGACTCATTGGGTATCACTGATGAACCAGAAAAACTGTTCGATATTCGATATTTCCTCAAGAGAAGCCATTTGAAGATCGGTTTCGAAAACTAAGAAAAAATCATTTTCCCTTATTCATTCACAAGTATAGAGTGTGAAAATTCGAAGATCTATTCCAAAAGGCCAAAAAAGAGACAATTTTACATTTGATAATTCCGCAAGGTGGCTGAGGTACATCCTGTTCGAATTTCGAAGCGCGCAAATGTCAAAATGTGGAGATCTTCACTTTGTTGTAGGGATAAACGCAAAGCAACGTCGTCTATTGCTTCTGTCCCATTATTTAATCACTCCATAATCACTAGAACTCTTTTACGTAAGAGCTTTTAATGTGATGCTTCGTAAATTAGTATGAAAATTCGAAATTGAATTTGAGTTCTTCGAACATCAACGACTTTTTGTGTAAATAGAGTTCCATTTATCTTTTATCCAAGACACTATTCGAGAATCAAACTCTACTTGTGTTTGCACCCAGTATTTTACTATTCGAATTTCGTAGTAACAAAATAACTCTGTTCAGTAACAACCTTGTGCCGAAAATAGATTAGCGTTTTTCGCGTAAATTTCGTTGAGTATTGAAGTTTCTTGAATACCGAAAATTCGAAGTATTAGCGATTATATGAACTTGTACTTTAGACTTCTAGTGGATTTACAAATAGTTTTGGCTTGGCTTTGGAATAGTTTGTCTCTTGAAAATTAATTACTAAATAGAGGCAATGTACATTAGACAGTTGAGCGAAATAATTTCATGTGTGGTCGTTTCGCACGTGCATTAATTTCAAAAAACATAATTTTTTGATAATAATATTATTTTTGAATATAGTGCTGTATAATTTAAGCCAATACTCGAAAGAAAAAAACCGGACTTTGTTAAATTGATAAGAATCATTTTCGTTTAACACTTGAATCTTGAATAAAATTTAAGGTATTTACGTGAAACTGCCTCACTTCTGCTAGTTTTATTAATTTTCAAAATCTCTTTTAAGAGAAAATTTAACAATTTTTCAAACTGTCCAGAAGTGTATAACGTACATAAGTGATGACTCGCCTAGTCATCCTCTCCTAGGCTCTTATGTCAGACTGATTAACATCCACGTTCCCAAATGATTCACAGAGAAGAGATAGAAAAAATTTCTTCTACCACCCAGGATTGAACTAAGGCTCACTTGTTATCTAATTAAATGGTAATCTCTGAACTATTATAAAATCAGGGCTTGTGTGAACAGGAGGGGAATTCTGTAACGCTCTGGCAATGCCATATGACAAATTGGGTTCGAATCTTAGAAGAGCTTTTTCGAAAATGTGATTCTGTAGCCGTGACATTGCCATTTCAGTTCGCGTGGCATTGTCATAAGTCACATATTTGAGATTTCTGGCAATTCAAATGACAATAAATTTAGTTAAACAAATCAACCAAGACGTAAGGTAAAGTGCCCCGGAGTCGACCAGTTCCTCGACTCGACCGGTAGTCGATATTTGAATGTTTTAATGGCGAATTCCAATAAAATTGCCACTGCTTCGTATTTATTTATGGAATAATTGACCTATTAATGTTAGATCATACATCAAATATTAGTGCAAATATAAATAAATTGAATAAGTAACTCTACCGGTCGAATTGAGGAACCGGTCGACTGGAGGGCACTTTACCTTACTGTATTTTTATAAAATCATAAAGTAAAGGGATTTCATTAAAAATTCAATGAATTGCATTTTCTCCATTTTCGAACTCATATGATATGACATAAAAGGCTTGAATGACATTGTCAGGTTTCGAACTCACGCGTGACAATGCCACGAAAATTACAGAATTCCCCTACAGGGCGTTATTCTCGGCCACTGCACTCAAAGCAAAATTACTGAAATTTCTTTTAAACGCCGTCTTTCCTTGTCCCTGTTTCGTGTAATGCGTTTCCTGACTTCCGGAGCCCTTAGAAGTATTTTTTATTTCTGTAATTTATATTTTACCCTTAGTACTTATCAGGGGTGCAACGTCCATTAGCTTGCCTCTGTGATTGCTCTTGTACTTTGGCGCAAGATTTTTTTAATGACCACTACGTACTTTAAGAATTTTTCGTTAATATTTGGGATCCTGAACCAAATTGCTTGGGCTTGTATAGCAGAGGTGTTCAAAAACCGTTTGAAACCGAACAAACGTCATATGAAACTTGTACGTCAATGGTCAAAACGCTACATGAACAAACTTATTTTGACGTTTAATCGGTTTCAACGGTTTTTGCACACCTCTGTTGTATAGGGTATACTTTCAAAAGTTCTTCAATAATGCCAAAAAGGAACATGAATTTCTTAATTGTGTAGAAGCCATAAGCCAAAGAAGAATCCCAGTGAAGAAGTCTTTGCACCATATTTTGCTTCAAGGTTTTATTATCGATGTTAAGTCGGCGGCGACCGTATGATAAGAGTATTACGCAAAATCGGATAAAATGGATATTTCATAAGCACTTTGATATATTTTTTTATGATCCTTTGCCCTTGCAAAACCAATCTTTACTCAAATTTTAATCATTGCTGAAATCTTACCAACAATATTTTTTAGTTTCTAGTACTTCTAGTATATTCTAGGCCTACCTACTCTGCATAAAACCGTACTAGAAACTCTGTTATTGGAAAATTAGTTCAATTGTTTCCGAAAGATTACGATGAGATGTTATCCTGTAAGTTCTGAGATAAATATTTAAGCTTTAAATTTTTAATTCGGCATTCTAGACCTGTAGAGGGATTCTGAAATTATATGACAATGTCATATGACAAATTCTGGTAGTAAATTTGGGAACAGAACAACATTAAATCCTAATGAGTTACGCTATAGAATAACCATTGCAAATAGCTCTACGAAGCTCTTAGTTAGTAACCGATATGAATCGGTTTTTTGATTAATTTTACCGAATTTATCACATAAAAAATTAGGTTTGTCATGTTATACTATCATACTCTTACAGAATTCTTCTACTGATCATTATTTTCCAGTAAAGATATTTATTATCACTAACTAAGCTGAAATGGAAATATCACACTTCAGAATAGTTATATTCGATCTATTCGATTCTTAAGATAGTCTCGCAATTTAAAAGCTGAATCGAAGATCCATACTTAATTCTCAATCAACTTCAGACTGTTCTCAAATTTAAATTAACGGACTTTACCTGTTACAGGTTACAATTATCTTGACAATCATTTTGTATTTTACTGAATTTCAACAATTTGTTTTGAGGAAAATCAAATTATGTTGGGGTACTCTGCCTTGATATAACCTGTAGAACATCAGAGTTTAATAACGTGTAGTTTTTCATTTAGTGTTTTTTTTTATAAAAGCTACCAGGCTAATTGTCTTCCTTTGAAGACGAGATTTACTCTGAGAGTTCGTACTTTTTAAGATATGCAATCCAGATATTCTGTTGGTAGATCTGTCATATGCATTTTAATATTGTAACTGAAGAACTTTTCAAAATTATTGGCATAGCGGCATAACTTTATTGACATAACTATGCGCTGAAAGGCTTGCAATATTGATTTGAAAAATCTCGCAAAATTTTTGTAGTTTGGCGGAGTTTGTAGGAACTTAATATATTGAAAATAACTTCTGCGTGACATACATAGATATTTTCCATGAACTGTTATTCCATATAAAGCACTACACTATGATATTGACATCAATAACAGCCCTCAAGGAATTTATCGATCGACATGATGGAGTTGCAACTCTTTTTTTTTACAAAGTCTATCATGGAAAAAATAGAAACTATCAACTTTTCTTTACAATGGGGAGGGAAATGGTTCAATTTCAAATGAGTCCTATGACTAGGATTTTATAGGAAAATCGTCTGAAAGTTTGGTTCAGAAATACTTTGTGGGTTGTTAATTTTTTCTTCAAGATTTAACCATATCGATATTTTTAGATAAGAATAGTGTTATGCAGTGATTGAATAATCGTCTGACAAAGTTGAATTATTGTTTCATGAAATGCATATAATAAAGAGAGGCAGTTTTAAGGCTCGAGGATATAAATTGCTGAAATTTAAATAAAAGATACTAGAAATTTTGGCTAAAGGTCGAAAGAGGTGGCTTCAAATGTTGAGAGAAATTCTTGGACATTTAAATTACGCTGTATCCATGGTTGAATAGCTACTCTATGAGCTGGAAAATCTTCAGAGGTCAATAAATTTTAGAGCATGAGAGAGTATGTGATAAAAAGAAGACTCCAGGAGATGCTAGAGGAATAAGAGAGGAAAAACTACAACATTCTATCTGAAGGAATTTTTCCCCTTAATCGACTATTTTTCCTTATGCGATGGGATATTAGAATTAAATTAGTCCTTATCATTTCATTCACATTCAAAATTACCACACAATTTCTAAATTGTGAATCAACTCGTTGGTAATCTCACCAATTAATTAAGAGGATTTTAATTAAAAAAAAGTTGAAGAATTTTCCACTCTTCAGTCAACCCGAGAAAAAGGACAACAAATTACATAGAGTTTTTTTATCACTAGTCCTTCGCTGGTACTCTTCTAATTTGTAAATTAATCAAATAAGAAAAGCAATTTTACTAATGTGTAGACGCAGAGTCTGCAAAAAACCAACTGAGAGTAGTTGTGGTTTTGAGAGAAATTGTTTAAAAGAAGAATATAGTACAAAATGAGCAGCAATATACATTAAAATGCTGACTTGTAAATATAAAACAGAAAACCATTACAATTACTCTGAGGAAAAGTACACTCAGGATAAAACCAAATGCAATTTACCAAACAAAATGGAAATGTGTTTGAGGAATTTCCCAAAATACATTGCTCTTTTTTTAAATAGTTATATTCCAAATATGATTTAAAAGTACTTAATATGATCTTTCTGTATTTTACCGTTTATGCAACAAAAGCTCATACATTGAGCTTATATTCTTCAAATGCAGCTTATACATCAAACTACGTACTTTGATGCTTTCGCATGTTGCAGTATCGTTCAAATTTCAATTCATGATGGGTTACCAGAATTTACTTACGAAAACTCTTCCTTCAGATATTTCTCTGAAAGTGAGATGCAAAATTTGCTGCTTGTGAAAGCATTTTAAAGAACAATGCAAAGTGAGAAACACATGTTGAAAGTGCACCGGTGCGCATAAAATGATTAAGTGTAGGAGTAAATGAATTCACTGTGTAAATTGTAAACTACGTCAGACACATTAGTCCATTAAAGGATAATCCGCGAATTTCGCGAATCATCTTGCCAGAAAACACAACATAATTAGAAGAACTCAGATCTAGAATTAAACTAGAAACACGGATATTACGCAACACAAGTTGAAGGAGAAGTGTAGTAGAGGAAATCTGTGCAGAATTAGCCCAGTTTAGAGTTATAATTTGTCTTAGAAGAAATAATGAGCAAACCACTATTAATTCAGAGTAAACGTTGACTAAACAATAAATTGGGGGAGGTGGGACAGCTTTGAATCGGGGCACCTTCAAAATAGAACTTTTTTCAACTATTTTGTATATTAAACTGAGCCTTACCATAGTGCAATTTACCCTCACAATTGGTTTATGGGGCCAATTCATGTCATGGGCAAGTGCAGTTCCATTTAAAAATATGAGAAAAAAGTCCTATTTTAAAGATACACTATTTCAAAGGTGCCCCACTTCAACCGATAATAGTGCTATTCAAATGAACATGTTTTCTCTAGTACTTCACTGTCCTCAAATGCTCCTAGATAGGGTAAGTGTGCCAAATTTCGGCATAGTTGCAAATAAGCACCGAAGTCCTAAGTTTGAAACGCATTATTTTTAATTCATATTGATATTTTTTGTTACTTCCTTTTCGGGAGGGTTGTGCGGAACCTTGAAGACTAGTTTATCATCTTTGTTTTTTTTAAATCACTTGCTAAAATATTGAAAAATTAATAAAAATATTTACATTGCTTTGGGTAGTATTCCGGACACTTTGAGTGTAATTCCGGCCACCTTTTTTCTGACCACCTTTTGTGACGCAACGGATAGAAAATTTCAAAATGTCAAACGGAACGAGTTTAATATTTAGTTTAATACGTTTACATGACCCACATGCCTTGAGATCTTCCGTGTAATTTGTCCTGAAGACCTGAAGAGTAGCATCTCAAATTTACGCGCAGAATTTTCCCTTCCTGAAATCTTCCAAGGCGTTTTCCACATAATCTTTTTCATAGAAGCGATGGTTTTTTTCTCTGGACATTGTAGAATTCAGAAATTGAAAAAAAAACATAAAATTAATAAGAAATTTAGGAAAGCAAAAGATGTTGCCGGAATAGGCAACACTAGCTCACCGGAGAGACGCTCACAAAGTATATACTTTTTTCCGCGAAATGCAGGATCAATCTGGGAAATTTTACTCGTAATTTAAAGATTGATAAACTATCAACATAAACAGAAACAATCTTTTATAAAAACTAATCAATTTTCATGAAAAACACCGAAAGAAAACCTTTTGCACTTCACCACAAATCGCGAGACTGCTAAAAACACAATCGATTTGTCACATTTTCTGTAAGACTCTTTTCCACACTGAGTTTTTACAACGCAATTTAAATTCAAATTTACCTAAAATTTAATGGTCTTTGTGTTAATACATCCAAAAATGAATAAATATTTAAAAGCAAAATGAATTCATTGACTATTCGAAGATTACATACATAATTTTAATTAATTTATTTGCATGGCCGAAATTACACTCAAAGTGGTCGAAATTAGAAGCTGGCCGAAATTTGGGACACTTCCCCTAATCGACTTTTCTTTGCATTATATTTAGTCACGAGGGAGAGGGTACGTGGTGCAATTTGTAAGAGCGTTCGGATCTTGGGCAGTGTGAGTCCCGGCCGATGCAAATGATTGAAGCGTCTGAAGGGACATTTTTTCACGAAACATCGCAGAAAAAGCACACAAAATCTCACAAAAATCGTACAAAATCGCAGAAAAAGCACAGTACATCAAAATTAATAAATAAATAATAAGTTATTGTTACGCCTATTTGATGGACTTAAAATACAGCTAGGACTGGGAAAAATAGTCTAGACAGGAATCAATACGAAAAAAAGTCGATAATGCAGACGCACTTGAGAACAGAAAAGTGTCAAAAAAGACATGTTCATTTTGTAGTAGGGTAGGACTGTTTGTTAAGCCTAGATGAATCGGAGCGAGGAGGCCCGTCCTGATGAAGACTCCTCTAAATCAACGCTACCGATCACCGTTCAGCTGGGTTGGTGTCTGAGGGGTGCTAACACGGCGGCTAACCTTAAGTTACGATATTGGGATTATGAGAACTGGACGATTTATTCCGATGAAACATTCGATTAGGCATCGGCTTTTCAGTGAATCTTCAGGAGGACGCCATATTCGTGGTTGTCTTGGAATAGGCAATGGGCCTCAATTTCAGGAAGGTAGCGATGAAAGGTGGTCCGGTATGTTCTGGTATGGAGCCTATAGCACTCGTGTTAAAATTCTTCATTATAGAATAGTACCACAAAAAAAATTCACAAGTCATAAGCAAAAATTAAATAAATTTTCTGGCTAATTCTGCCCTGGTTTCCCCTCTACTGAGCACTTTTCCATTAATTGATTTCGTGAAACCATAATAAAAATACTTTTCATTGAGTTTCTTTTCAAAAGTATTCGTATTCGACCTTTTATCAAATTCTTAAGTTACCAAATCTTTATTTTTGTATTTTTGGTCATGAAAATTTAAAAAGGAGCATTACGTACACGCAAAGTTGTACTTTCTGAAGTCATTCCATTTTTTGTAATTTTTGTGAGATACATTTCTTATTCGGAAGCTAATGAACCAGACACTCAGTATGACGTGTCTATTCATTATCATTTTAGTTGAGTTCTGAAAGACCTTGTACAAGATGTTTCGTATTTAGAATTTTTTTAATTTAAGCACAGTCATGTTACAAAGTTGCGCTACTTTTGTAAAGTATAATTCGGAATTCCGGAGAATGCAAAATTCAGGACTGTCCAATTTAAAGGTAGACCAACTGTTTTTAAATTTGATAAAAGTCAATTAAATATAATCTTCAATAAGCTCAAAAATTTCATAATTAATATTTTGTTAATGCATTTCTTAAAGGCTTAATTTCTAAATCGATGCGGAAATTCCATATTGTTCGAAATTCCGAATCTTAACCCTACGGGGGAGTGCGAGAGAGATCTCCTCCGGAGGCAGTCAAAGTCCGGAAATCTGAAATCCCGAATGTTCAAAATCTTGAAAGCGATGAAATTATATGGAGGATAATGTGAAAATTTCCCTTTGCCTCTAGCAAGCTCGGGTGTAATCATGGGAGTAGCTATGACACTTTTAAAGATTCGGAATCTTGGCTTTCGGGATTTTGGCCAATTCGGAATTTTGTCATTCGGGATTTTGACCGGGACCCATCTCCTCATGTAATTCTTCCGAAAATATTTATTTCTAAGGTAGGCAATACCTAAGAGATACTAATAGGCCTTAGTTACTTTGAATATACAGTACGAGACCAATAGTATCAACCCTTTAAATATTCAAACACCGCAAAAAAATATGTGAAATTCTAGGTTAAAATCAAACTTTTAAACTGCTTTTGTAAAACACCTGAGATACTTTTCTAAACAAGTAAATTTTAAATTTCAATTTCATAGAAGGAATAGGACAGTATGTCCTCTATACAAAAGTTAGCCGTAATCATTATGATTGTGATGTTGGACTTGAGGAATGAGTGGAAGCTACGTGATTCAAGATATGCCCCCTCTTTCGCTCCCTAGGAAGGGAAATCCAAAGAATGACACATTGCACAAATAGTAAATAGTAACTACAACTATTAATGACTAGGAATATTTCAGAAATATAAGAATCAAATGCGTAGTGATTATTGAAGTCGCACTGTATTTAATTTTCAAATAAGAACGCTCATTGAAAGTTAAGTAAAAGAATATCGGTTCAAAAATTTCCTTTACCGGCCTTTTCGTATCTAACTACGTATCTACTGAACCTATTAGTTTCAGAAAAAATTCTAAACTTTCCGAATATGTTGCATTACGATTTTGGAAATTTAGTAATTAAAAAAATCTAAAGAAAAATGCAAAATGGGTCGATCGTGAACCATTTCGAATTCGTAATTTTAAGACTTCTTCATTATTTCAGACGGGAAAAGAGAAAAAGAGAACCACGAAGTGGTGCAATAAATTTTCGATTTAGGAAAACTAATTCTTGTACTTATATATTTTGCATTTCGGATTCATAAATTTCCGAATTTTTACATTGAGTTCTCGTAATTGGAAATTTATCCCAACTCTTCCCTAAATATCCATACCATGCGGATTATTAGTATTAATCGTTCAAATCTCTTCTGAGAGTCTGATTTACATAATTGTATTTAGTGAATAATATATAACTTGTTAATTGGATAATTGTGATTGTATGCAGCATTATATGACAAATAATTAGAACTTTGTATGAATGTCACATGGGTTTTCAAAGTTGAGGAACCAATTTAAAATGTACTGTCGTAACTTTTCATTGGGAGTATTTTATAAACTGTGATGGGTTTTCATGAATATAACATTTCTAGTTTGTTTTAATAAACTTTGGTTCATTTGCTGACCAAACATTGATTACTTTTTGGTAAAATTACTTGGATAACTTTTCGAAGCAGTCCTACTGTATGATCGAAAACTCATTAAAGTTTATGCAATAGCTCTCAAATCCTTTTAAATTAGCAACTAGTGGCTACTGCAATTGAGAACTTATGCGGTAGAATTTATTCTCGTAATGCATTTGAATAAAATGTACTTAACTTAATTTGCTAATTACTGTTTCTTCAATAAAGTACACCTCTTGTAAAATGCAAAGAATTCTCACCAACGTCTTGTGAAGGGCTCTATGCATAAAATCACAGTGAAATGGAAGAAAATGCTCTTTTAATCTATTTTCCTCCCACTTAAAGAAGATTTTTCTTCATGTTAATCCCCTTTGAAATGATTCCGGTACTTCTTCGCGGCTTTTGTGAGTTGAAAGCAAAAAAAAAGTGTCTGTGATTTGTTTTTCCCACTTATACCACTGTTGAATTTTTCTTCTTGTTACAAGAGTTTTTCCTTCTTCAGAATTTTCTTTGTTACATTACGGTTTTACTGCTCGAACTCAAATAGAAGACAGTATTGTATTGGATGCAGCTTTTAAGGATATTTATATAAAATCATATTTCTTTGGATTTGTTTCAACTTTAAGAAAAAGTTCCAAGGCTTTTCCAAATGGCTTTCTTGTTGTATATATCAATGACATTTAGACAATCTATCTATGGGTTTTTCAAGGTCAAAAGCCAATACAACTGTTCAGAACTAATGGGAACTTTCGGAATATTCTTGAAAACTGTAGAAAACTTCAAAGACAAAGTTTATTAGCTCATGGAATCTATCGGCATGCATTTAGAAATGCTTAAAAATTCACAAGAATGGTTTGAAACTCATGGAAACAATTGAGAACTCTCAGAGTACCCTTCAGAACACCAGTAGAATTTACAAGAGAACGTTTATTAACTTATAAAAAATTTCGGTATGCCCTTAGAAACGCTTAGAAACTCAAAGAAATAGCTTAAAAACTAATGGGAACGGTTGAGAACTCATGAAAACTTTTGGAATATTCTTAAGAACGCCCTAAGAAATCACAGTGAATGTTTATTAATTTTTGGAAATTTTCCATATGCATTTAGAAACGCTTGGAAATTTACAGGAATCACTGAAAAATTCATGAGAACCATTGAGAACTCTTGGGAACTCTCGGAGTAATCTTGATAGTGAACAGTGACTGTTTAGAAACTTATGGCAATAGTTAAAAACCTTTGGAAACTCTCAGTGTATACTATTGGAAACACATGGAAACTTAGAGAAATTACTTAAAATTCATGGGAACTCACAAGGGACTTTTATTATTTTTGGGAACATTTAAGAACTGTTGAAAACTCTCTAAATATCCTCAGAAACGCATGGGAACTCTCACAGAATTCGCTTAAAAACTCATGGGAACAGTTGCGAACTCATGGAAGCTTACGAAATACTCTTGAGAACTCCAGGAGAACTCACAATGAATATTTTTATGGAAACTTTCGATATGTACTAACAAACGCTTCGAACCCACAAGAATCACTGGAAAACTCATGAGAACTATTGAGAACTCTTGAAAACTCTCGGAGTAATCTTGATAATGCACAGTAATTGACTAGAAACTCATAGCAATAAAGAAAACTCAGAGAAATCACTTAAAAAGCAATGAGAACTCTTGCAATACTTTTGAGAACGTCATTAGAACTCACGAGGGACATTTATTAATTTATGGGAACATTTAAGAACTGATGAAAACTCTCGAAATACTCTTACTTAGATACGCATGGAAACTCTTACAGGAGTCGCTTAAAAACTGATGGGAACTTTTGAGAACTCATGAAAGCTTTCGGAATACTTTTGGAAATGCTTGAGAACTCATTACAAATTCTCCTGAGAACACTTGATTTTCTTTTGAAATTTCAATTTACACCACTTATATTAACTTAATTGTCCGCTTTTGGGCAAAATATTGCAATCGGTTCTAAGTTAGAAAATTGCACGAAATACTTTAACTCAATCTACTTCGAGCAATCTGCGAATTTTTTGTCACAGTTGTTATTCTTTTTTCTTCTATATCTCAACGATAGGTATACTTTATATTACTTTTCACGCCTTAGGCATTTTTTATATTGTTTAAATTTCAACTCGATTCGTTCCTTCTGTCTCACTTTCCAGGATTTTTTCATATGATAATAGGAATTGCTGGATGTTTTTGCTATTCCGTAATCAGATATGCATAAATTTTTGTAATTGTACAATATTGCAAGGCATACATTCGGTAAGGGTAGGTGAAAAAGAGAATATGCTCAGTGTTCCGGATATTGGAAATAGGAATCATTCATGAGGATGTTTTTATTTTGTTTTCTGCTCCTGGAATTTGGTTTTCGAGGTGAACGGAGAGGTGGAAAATTGAGTCAAGAAGCACATGATGCTGAAGAATTTTCAACATCCTATGGAAAAAATTTTCAACTCTGGCAAATTGAATTTTTACTGTGAATGTCCTGCTTTATTTTTCAACTCGTAACTTCCACGTGGCTGATTTTAGAGCGTGATTGTTTGTAGGCATTGTATATTTTGGCCGAATTTGTGCTATTAGGGACGACAGTTATAAACCAATGGTTTTTGGAAAGTGCCTTTTTAGGGGGTGAGACCAAACATTATTTTTCCAGCAGTAGTAATATATGACATATATTTGCAATTTTAATAGTCCACTCTGATGGAAGTTATGTGATGATTTAAGAATACAGAAAGTTATATAGTTGAACGCAGGAGAAAGAAAGTTTTAGCAGATTTATACTACAATCATCTGGATATCATATTAATTTTCATTTGTAAATATTTTTCGCAGAGAACTTTTCAAGATTTATTGTTCTTCGAAATAGCCTGGAATCACTTTTTACTGATTCAGTCCTAAAGAGATTGCAGAGGATATCTGTATATACGATGAGGACAGTGTATTTTAAGTTTTAACCCAAGGGGTAGTTACAAGTTAAAATTCTCATAAAGAATTCTCAGTAACTGTTCCCAAAAGTCTTCAGTTTTTTTCTGTAGTTTAAGAATAATGGACTATCAAACCGATCTAAAGTTGCTGAGAAGGTTTAGTTAGTATACAATTGTTCTGTTTAGAATGTCCGAATCAGAAAAATAACCAACTTTGTACTCCACTGGGGGACGACTTTGCAGCCCTATTCTTCGCAAGCTTTCCTTTAATTCTAGCACTTAAGTATGGTTTAAAGATCATCCTTAAGTCTTGGAATTAAATCAAAGCTTTCAAAAAGCAGGGGTGCAAAGTCACCTGCATCGATGTAGGGGAAAGTGACCATGCTTGATACGATCCAAGCTTGATAATAACTATTTTTTTCCTACGTTAATCAATATTTGTGATTCACAGCAATATATTTTAATAGCCGGTCCTAAGCCTCACATTTCCTAAAAAAATTAGGATCCCAGCTCTTTTTCCCTAGTTTCAGGAAGCAAAAAATAAAAATGGGTCCAAAACTGTAATTTCGATACATGATATTTCATAAGTATTTCTTAATTAATGTCGCTGTTCAGGAAAAGTACTATCATAGGCACATAGAGGGTTCATCATTATTAATATTTATGTAAAAATATTTTTAATTGGTAGACACTGTTTTTGTGGGTGGTAACAAATTCATAAATTCTACCTGTGTCCATCCTATATTTTAAGAAGGGTCCATGAATGATAATTTAAAAGTGGTAACTCTATCATTAGATGTGATTCTTTCATAATTACATCTATTGTAATCCTCCAATTTTATCGACAATTGACATAGCCTTCAATCCTGTTGTCTGAATTTTAAGGTTGCAGAGTGACATTTTCATGGACTCAAAGTGAAAAAAATGGTTTTCGCTAGCGCCCTAATGTCATAAAAACATGGCTTAGAAAAATTAGATAAAAGTAATTTTAAAACTAATAACCAGTTGTACAAACGATTTAAGCAGATAGATTGGAGTTCCGTCTAAATATTGATGTGCATTTTTTTGTATCCGGCGAAATTTTTACAGTGAAAATGGGCCTCCGAATTGTCGAATCAATTATTATACAGGAAGGCCCCGGACCCAACTTGTATAAAAATCGCCACTGAATTTCCATTTTCTTCTTGAGTAAAATCTAAGATTTTTCAGGAACTATTTGAACCTTATGAACCTAATAAGTGAGACATTTTTTTTGTCATAGTGGAAGAATCGCTTCGGTCTGTGTGATACTCAGAAAATAATCACAAACCTTGGAAATCATTTTACAGTATCAAGCATGGGAACTTTCCCCTACGTTACAGCTTATTGTCAAAGTAGTTTTATGTCATGCTAAAGTAATAATGACTTTCACTAAATGGAACATGAATGTTATCTTGTTATTAAGGCAAATAGAATTATTTCTTTTAAAATACGTCTACTAGAAATATTTTATATTTATCGATAATCAGAACATGCACATCGCTCCTTGGAAATTACAAGGAGCCAACTAATTTTCGGCCATTTTTCAGGAGACAGCATGAAAGATTCAACTTTGTGTAAATAAGTATCTCAATTTAATGACTGAACAAAAACAATTTATTTCTTTTCTATTTGTATGAGCACTAATATAAACATCGAAACTTTTATATTTATACCTGTCAAAATATGTTTTTTAATGAGTAAGCTCCTTGTCGTTCTAAATGATGTGCAAATTTTGCTGAAATTAGAATGACAAGGGATCAACTTGCTTGATGGAGAAATCCCAGAGAATTATAAAAAAGTGCCCTCATTCCCTCTATATGCCCTGTGAACATCATGATACAGTTAATAAACGAATCTCAGAGAACAATTGAAAGACTTGACCACTGATGAAGGCTTGGAGACCGAGCCGAAAGCTCTGCGATAAGTTGATGAGTTTTCCCTGAGTGAATTGCATTTCCCGACGATTCCCGGAATCGTTTGTGTTTTAGAGATGAAAAATTGTTTTATAAATCAGCTCCCAATCCTAGGCAATTCATATCAAATTTTTCCAATTCACTTTCACTTAAGCCGGAAGTCCCTGTATTGAGATTTTCTCTTATACTTCTCGCCATTCGGTAGATAACTGTGCCGTTCATGGTTCACTCAAGTGCAGATCTGTCGATTTCCCCCAAAAACGGTTCTGATCTGCCGATTCCAATCTCATGTCAAACTGACGATCTCGTGTCAAACTACCGATTTCATTCTAATTTGTCAATTTCTGATCAAATTGTGTTGATCTGTCGATTTCTTAACAAACATAGTGCCGAACCGTCAATTTTTAGCTCCAAATCGGTACTATTTTGCAGATCGCCGCTCACAGTTCACTCTGAGAGCCACTTATTAACCCCTCGTTTCTCTCAATCTCAAAATATATTCAGCAAATTTCTTCCGTTTAAATGATATTTATTTGAATTAAAAGTATACATAGTAAGAATGATTTTCTTAAATGGCCTCACTTAATCGGTTCTGAACTGGTAATGAACCAATTATAAACCGATATCGGTCCAAATCCAAATACGTTGTGATTCTGGAAACAGTAAATAATGCAAAATTAAGGTAAAGTACCCTGTAGTCGGCCGGTTTCTCAACTCGGCCAGTGCGACTATTTATTAAATTTACTTAGATTTGTTATAATATGGTCTTACCGATTTAACATTATAAGGTGTATTATATTATATATAACGTAAAAGTGATATAACGTAAAAGTGTATATATAAAGTGAAAATTTCATAGAAATTGACTAAAAAACGTTAATAAATGCCTATGCCTGTCCTTTGTGACTGCTTCCTTCTTCCTTACCAGGCCAAATGATGTTTTTCCCTTATTTTGTATTTACTTATGTATATATTTATACTCGATTATATGAGTTGGCATATACAGTCGGTGATCCAGGGTTTCTGCCGTTTACCTGGTGAGGCCGGTCTTGGTAAGTCGGCGGCAGTCGCAACCAGAAAATAGGCATATGGAAAATAAATATCTTATATCTTATCTTAAATTGGTTAAATAATTCAACTGGCCGAGTTGAGAAACCGGCCGACTAGAGGGTACTTTACCTTACTTATATCACATTCAAGTCACGAATTGGAAGTTGGTGGGCATTCCTATTTGAAAATACCGTTAAATCGTTTCTGATGAGGATTTTTCAATATTAAAGGTTAAAAGGGCTCTTATAAGTGTATTTTTTAACTGAATCATATCAATTCTAAGCTCTTCAGAAAGATCTTGGATACGATGTGATGAATTTAGCGATGTATGGGACGCTTTGAAACTCATTTCATTTACAAAACTCCAGTAAAAATATGAATTGTTGTGCATAGATTTCATTTTTCACAATAAAAACTTAATAGTTCATCACAAACATTTTCATTATCACAAAATGTTTGTAATATCTTGCACAGTTTGAGAATTGTATTTTATCACTTGTATTTTTAATTTGCTGATAATTTCGTCGTGAAGACTAAAAGAGTTGTCACACTATGAAATTTTACATTAAACTTTTAAAGGGAATTTCTCATTAATGTAGTTATATACTATCAAGTGAGATTCCCAACAATCCCACATACCATATCTCTCGCTCTTCATGTGTTTTGAATCTTTAAAATTAGTTATTCTTCCAAAAAATTGCTGTTTAACGAATAACGCAAGAACAGCTGAATCGATCTACAGTAGACTCTCTCTCAATCGGGAATATGGGGCAAAATGTCATCCGGTTTAGCGATAGAATTGAGCATCAAAGCCTTTGTAAATTCCACAAAAAGCGCTCAATTATAAAGAATCACGATAAAATAGGAAGAACTACACACAGAGAAATTTTAGTGGAATGACAACTCCAATTGGTGTTGCCGGACACACCAACCTCAACCCCAAAATCAACTAACCCCAATTCGGTGTTCAGAATACACCAATTGGTACCAAATAAGCAACCAACACCGGCTTTGGGTTTCTGATTACACCAATTTTACACCAATTATTAACACCAAATTTAGCGTTGTTGGAACACCATTGTGGATTTTGTATCACACCATCTCAAGAAAATATGTGTTCGTTTTACACCAATAAAAGTGTGAATTTTCCTCCACTTTTTTTCAAATATAACGATTTTTTTAAATGCTCCCATATCGAAATCCATATCCTTATCGAAATAAAATAAATGAAACACGGATTTTATATATCTGATAAATATTTTTAATAGAAGAATTTTTATACAGATTTACATTAAATATGATATAACATTATTTTTTTTTTATTTTTTAATCACAATTTTTTATAAAGTTTATTTACAGTCCATCACAGTTTTTGTTTTATTAATAAAAAAAAATAAATTATAATTTTGATATTTTGATTTTAAGATATTTTATACAACCGTGAGGATATTTTTGTGATATTTTATACTTCTACATAATTTAAATTAAATATAATATAAAATATAACATTTTTTAATAATATTTTTTAATCACATATTTTTGTGAAAAGAAGTTTTAATAATATGAAAAATCACTTTTTTATAATTTACCTGGATCGGTGGGGTTCTCTTCCTCTTCGAAAATTTTCAACTGGGAAATTGTATATTGAGAAATCTTTTTGAACTCACGAGAGGCACGAGAGGCTTGCAATCAGCATACAACTCCTCACAATCAAAATTAATCTAGAAATAAAGGGAATAAAAAATAATTTTAATAAAGTAAATTAATAATAAACTGAATTATAAAATACGGTGATAATATTTTGAAAGATATATATTAAAAAGAATATTTACCAATTTGCAAGCGTACGAAGTGGCCAAAATCGCCCATTTATCTTTCAATTCAGCAAGAGGGAAATATTTTTTTCCCATTTGGACATCACAGTTGAAGTGGAGCTTAAAGCAGTTTCCTCATCTGAAATACATATAAAAATTATAGTAAATTTTCAAGAAATAAACATTTAATTTTGTGTTAGAAAAAGAAAATTATACCTTGTGAAACAAAAGATTGAGGAATATCTTCCTTATCCTCTTCCTTCTTTTTAGAAGCCTTTTTGTTACTTCGATCGATTTTCCTTTTTTTTATTTAGGAATGTCTAATGTTCCTAAATTTGTTAAAAAGTGATCCTGAAGGCTCGACATTTTTCGCCGCAGCAACATAGTAAGTTTCCTAAATGAAACACGAAGATTTTCTTATTAAAATATCTTTTTTGTTTTAATATTTGAATAGAATAAAGGGTTAAACAAACTAAAAACTAGAATAAAAAAATAATAAAATCATGCATGGTTCTTAAATTAAATTAATTTAAAAAAAAAGAAATTGATATAAATATAATTTCGGTTTCAAATTACCTACCTCAGTAAAAATCTCCACGGCCCCAAGAAATAAGCGGTTGAAAATAATGATGGTGATGGTAAAAATCTCGTCCTTTTTCAATTTCGTTGATGAAGATCTTGCACTTTTTCTGAGACATCTTTCGAACTGCCCTTTTAGACTCCTGCCTTTAAATTCGCCATTCGCAAAGTTTGGCTTGAAATTTTGCAAAAGAAATATCAGTAAGAATACATTAACACAATTAAAAAAAAAAATATGTGATTTTTGAAATCTATACTGAAGGGTAATTTCCTGATATGGATGAGTAATCAAAGGGTAAACTCACCAAGAAATCTCTGCACAATTTCCACTGGAAACCCCCTTTGAAACACAAGATAAAACACTTCTCCACCGAAATATTGTTTAGATTAAATAAAATACTTTTCGAAAATGCATTAATTAAGACAATCAACACTTGAGATTAAGCAAAGAAAAATGCGTAACATCACTTCCGCACTCTTCACTGGCCAATGTGTTACTGTACTGATGCAGCGGGGACGGGGAGGGAAAAGAGCACACGAAGGATAGTACAGAACACCAGATGGTGTTGTGACAGCACCTTAATAGAGAATTGATGGTGTTACTGTTGCACCATTTTAGACATTTTTGTGGCGGTGTTTTTGCAACACCGCCAAAGTATTTCATACAACACCTTCGATTCAAAACTTGGTGTGAATTTGATGTGAATGGTACAACGGTTGGTGTTCCAGCAACTCCAACACCAAATTTAACCCCAAATTCAACACCGCTTTCTCAAAATCACTTCTCTGTGTGTACAGCGAATTTGAGCAAATTAGCTTCATAATTAAGCGTGAAAATTGTCAACAAAATTTGTCGCCCGATTGAAAAAGAGCCGATTGAGTGAGAGTCTACTGTAGATAAAATTCGGTATAGGGGTCAGTGTAGTGCCCCACTTTCCCCTAATAATTTTTTCCCATT
The DNA here is from genome assembly GCF_024763615.1 of Phlebotomus papatasi. Classification (NCBI taxonomy): domain Eukaryota; kingdom Metazoa; phylum Arthropoda; class Insecta; order Diptera; family Psychodidae; genus Phlebotomus; species Phlebotomus papatasi. The sequence goes on from NC_077223.1 coordinate 13,114,494, forward strand.
CATTGTTTTTTTTTTTTCTAACATGTATTTTTCGTATTTGTCTGGATCAGTTAGCATGTACATAAGGTGCGAAAGAGAATTCTCAAGGTTTTGCTCTGGAGGTTGCTCACCAGCGCTAAGACGGCAGTGGACGCTGACTCAATGATCAACCGTTTATTGCACCTGTTCCGAAGACTACTCGTATTTAGGGGCATTTTTTCTCTAAAAAAAAAGTGTCTAAATTTTTTGCAACCCGATCATTGATGAAAGAGTTTGATAAAATGGATAATTGAAAACTATGATTCACGAATATATCAACAACCATTTACATATAATTTTTTTACGTGTAACTTTGACTTTGTGTCGATCAAATTGTGACATTGTAATTTGGTATAATTTGAGCAGAGACATGAATGTATAAAAGTGAGAGCCTTTGTTGATGGTTCACATTGCATATTGATGGTTGTATGAGCATAAATTTAGCTAATTGGTTTGCACTGTTTTGTGTAATTGCAGAATGGTGGTGCAAAGGATGGTCTGGATATGAATGTGGGACCAGCATGGCAGAAGGGTTATACGGGAAAGAATGTGGTTGTGTCGATTTTAGATGATGGCATTCAAACAAACCATCCCGATTTGGCACTCAATTATGACCCAGACGCATCATATGATATCAATGGTAATGACTCAGACCCAATGCCGCAGGACAATGGTGATAACAAGCATGGCACCAGGTGTGCTGGTGAGGTGGCCGCTGTTGCATTTAACAACTATTGTGGGGTGGGCATAGCTTACAATGCTAGTATTGGGGGCGTACGAATGCTGGATGGAAGTGTAAATGATGCGGTTGAGGCTAAGGCTTTGGGTCTCAATCCTGACCACATTGACATATACAGTGCATCGTGGGGTCCTGAGGACGATGGGAGTACGGTAGATGGCCCCGGTCCGTTGGCCAGGAGGGCCTTTATCTATGGCGTAACAAGTGGACGTCAGGGAAAGGGTTCGATATTTATTTGGGCGTCAGGAAATGGTGGACGCTACACGGATTCATGCAATTGTGACGGTTATACAAATTCCATTTTCACCCTGTCCATCTCAAGTGCCACTCAGGGAGGGTATAAACCCTGGTATCTTGAAGAATGCTCCTCTACCTTAGCAACAACTTACAGCTCAGGTACCCCTGGGCACGATAAAAGTGTCGCCACTGTTGATATGGATGGTCGTCTTCGACCAGACCGAATCTGCACTGTCGAACATACGGGCACTTCAGCTTCAGCTCCCCTGGCTGCTGGCATCTGTGCCCTTGCCCTCGAGGCCAATCCCTCACTCACATGGCGTGATATGCAGTACCTTGTGGTGCTGACATCCCGACCTGAACCATTGGAGAAGGAGAATGGTTGGATTCTCAATGGCGTCAAGAGAAAGGTGAGTTGAAACAATTACTAGCAAAAGAGAAAAGTCCTCCCTATTCATTGGGTTTCCTCTATTGAACATGGTACACTTGAGTGAAATAAATTGACAGAGAATCAACCCATTATTCTGTCCCACAATATACCCATACTGATATTCCAACCAAAGCCAGAGACTGCAACTCTACCCCGCAGTCAGTGGATAGAAGAGAGAAGAAAGCAATTGCATAAATTGCATTGAAAGTGAAATTATTGCAAAATGTGAAATACCCAGTCAATCGCTTTGATGGTTTTTTTTTTATTTAAACAATCTGGGAAGTTTAATGAACATATAGTATACCTCATTGACAATTAAGAAATTCCTATATTTATGTAGCTGAATTTATTGGTTAGTAAATCTATCAATGAAATCTCATAATAGTGCATTAATGAAGAATTTATGGATGAATTGATGTGATATCAACGATGAGTACTGTCGTCAACCAGATTTGGGATATTTCCATGAATATTTGACATGCATTCAATGAGCTTAACAGGTCATGGGACTGACAATCTAAATAAGAAAAGAATAATAAGTGCATATCTAGAAATTTGGCTTGCGAGAAGGTATAGGTCATATGGAATGCTGTGCCACCATTATAATGTTATTATATTTACTTTACAGATTTCTGACACGCAATTTGTCAATTTGCCAAAAATTCAAGTGGTGAACGGAAAAGACCTGTCTTGTCTCTTGCAATTTTTACTTTAAACGACGTTTCGGGAATCTATGTCCCCTTCATCATTCTGTGTCTATCTATTGCATGGAGATGAGCTCCCGTCCCTGTTTTGTCCATAGATCCCAGTGTAAGCAGTGCACGAACTTAAACCTTACGTGTTTCTTCCCCATTATTTTATACCTGATGAAGGGGACATAGATTCCCGAAACGTCGTTTAAAGTAAAAATTGCAAAAGACAAGACAGGTCTTTTCCGTTCACCACTTGTTATACCACATTGGACCGTACCTCATCAAATTGCCAAAAATTCTTTGAACATCAAAATCAAATATTCTAATTCTCAAAGATCTTTTAAATGCCGTAACAGGCCGTAACTGTTCCCAGGAAGCCATATGCTGTTTTGTTAATTATTCTAAATAATTAATTAGAATAATTATTCTAATTATTCTAATGCAGTATCCAATTACAAATAAAATTTAAGCTTTTGTAATTTTAATTGACAAAAAGTGAGTGGAAACGGGCTAAATCTCCCTGAAACATATGATATTTCTGTTATGGCCTCTACACACTAGAGAAAATTATGTCCATATTGAAGGGTTTTTCCCAAGCGCTCTAATTTGAGAAACTGTACCACAATTTACTCAATTGACAGGCTCTTTAATATGCGACATTTTCAGAAGAAAACTCAATAGGTGGCACTGTCAACTGTTTCCAAAATTTAATTCTCAAGTTTCTCTTCGCCAAAGATCAACCAAAATGAATTAAAAAATTCAAGAAAATTTGTAAACAAGTTCTCTATCTGAATATAATTCCATAAAATCATTTTTTTTATAAATTCGCCAAAATAACAATTTTGTATTTACACTAATTTTATAACAATAATTCTATAGGAATCACAGTATCTTATTCGTATATCCGTCAATTCTGAATGCAGTCAGCTTCGAGTCTTAATTAAAACTAAATTGTCAATTTATATTTTGTGGCAAAGATTATTAAATTTATAACGATCAAACTTTTCTTAATTCTTCAAGGAAAATCATAATAAACTTTACGTTAATTATCTCAGAGCCGAAATGAAAAATTAATTTCAATTTTCTTTAATTTATAAGTTAATCAGGTTTTTTTTTAAATAAAGTTTTAAGGAGAAAATTTAGTTCCATCCTTAAGTTAAAACACTGCAAGGTTTATCTTAACAAATATAAAATGAAAATATTCTATCATTTTACGTTCAGTTATGCTGGCTTCCCGTTGGATTTCTAGTTCCCGAAAACATATATGGGTACCCTAGTTCTCCAGAATTCCCTAAAAAGCACATGGGTTCTTTGGGACCTATGAGAATTCCCTGAAAAGAAAATTTATGTGTTTTCCGGAATCCCGGAGAGTTCCCTAAAATATATGGATTCCCGGTTTTCTCGTAGAATCCCTTAAATATGTAGGTATGTGTTCTTTGGGTTTCCTGAAAAATGTATAGGTTCCCCGAGAGTCCCTTGAAAGTGTATGAATTCCTTGTTAGTTTCCTAGAAAAGAAATGCATCACTGAGAAAAAAAAGAGGGTCCGATTAACTTTTTTTCCTCATAATTTTAACATTTTTTAGGTGTAAAAATATATCAACATTTTTTAGTCTTAATTTTACACGTTTTTAGGGGTAAAATTAACATGAAAATGGGTAACTTTAATCCCCAAATACACCTAAATATATTTATTGTTAATTTGAGAAAGCTTTCAAAAGTGCTTGTGCTTACTTTTTAATTATTTAAATATTGCAATGGCATTTGAGGGCTTTTAATTTTCTTCACATACAGTAATTGGCTTAAGACAAAGTAGAAACTTTCATTTTCACAACTTCTATCTCGACAAAGCTGTATGAATGCAAATTCTTTAAAAATTATTTTCACGGAGATTATTTTAAGAAAAAAAGTAACCGAGAATTCACCGATATTTGTCATCATTTTCCTCCACATGATGGCACTGTTCTCTCTCACTAATGGCGCTATCAAATGTTCTCAATGTTTAATTCTCAAGATTTTAATTAAAATATGAAAATGAATAAAAATATTGTCGAAAAAATTCAAATTTTGAACAGTGAAATAGTTCAGTGAAAAAAATAAAAATTAATTAGTGAAATATTGGTAGAAAAAAGTTACAAGTATTTGTTGGTTTAATTTATACCCATTTTAAATGTGGTTTTTGCTGATCATTTACATAAATTACTGCTTGACTGCCATTTAGTAAATTACAAAATGTTCTCGCGACAGATGGAAAGTTAAATAATATGGTTTAAGTTCAAAAAGTTTTAACAAATGTTGGAATACGTAAATAGTGGAGCTGCTATTTAATTATTCTAAAGAGGCTTTCGAACGATTAAGGCTATTGTTAATGCATTTTAACTTCAAGCTTTGTATGTACAATAAAACCGATCTTTTTGAATTCCTTTGAACCCTTGCAGTCCTCGTATAGTATTTAAGGATGCTTTTGCATCTGGCAAAGGTCACTGAAATATTCTATACAAAGGTATATGTAATGAATATATGTAATAAGATGAACATCTAAAGAAAATTCGTTTTACTTTGAGGATATATCATCTTTGATGTTCTATACTCCCTTTGTTCTCCTTTATGACACTGAATCATTTACAAAAAGAGATTATATTGCACATAAATATGTGTATTTCATTAAATCCTTTTGCTGCAAAATCTCTTTGAAATTATTAAATTTTTACAATTAAAATATTTTTACGATTTTTGGTCTAAATTTAATACTGTATTTTGCTTTATGATGAAAAGGAAAATAAAATTATTGCAGACAATTGCTGATATAAAATGTGATTTTGAATTCAACTATAAAACCTACCAAAATTTTACCAACAGTCCAATTAAATAACTAATTGATAGGGAAAAGGCAAAAGAGATGAAAATGCTGTAAATTAGCAGAATATTGTTGTACTGAGTGTTTAATTGTGTCACTAATTGGAGTGTTATACCTAGAGCCTCCATATTCATTGGGAAGTGAAATCTGCACAATTTTCCAACATATGAACATCAAATATAAATGGTTGTAAGCATTGTAGCAATTTTGCGTATAAACCAATTTGATATTAGAGCGATAATTTTTCGATTTAACAATATTGAGTTGGGAATACATGTCTGATACAAATTCGCACAATTCATTCAATATCAATTTGATTTTAGGCCATAAACACCATGCATTTATTTCTACAAGCTCACATTTGTAAATTTCACAGAGGTTGACAATTTCCTTGATTTTGCGAATTAAATGATATCTCAGAATTGATGTCACGCTGTCCGTTTTTCTGTCTGTCCGCTTGGTTATCTATCTAGAGACCATATGAACATATAGCGTTCTGGAATCCTTATGAGATCCACACTCAAAAATACGTCGTGCAATTTATTTTCAATTTTGGATGAGGATTACCCAGTTCTCAAAACTAAAGCTTAAAAAGGGCCTAGACAGCGCATTTATAAACCGATATAGGCAAACTTAGTGTCATTGGAAAGGTTTTGGAATACACACCAAGTCTGCATAGTACTGTACTGGTAATCATCCAATACTAAATGGATATATAAAATTTATACGAAATAATTTTTATTGCTTCTAAGCTATTTTAGGTGTTATTTCAAATGAATTAAATAAATAAGCAAATGGGTGGTAAAGCATCCCAGGCTTTGCGTGTAATGCTTACCGGTTCTCGACCGATTTAAATTGATTCATATATCACTTCATATATGCCACAAAATAGTTTTAAGAGTAATAAAAATTATACTCGAACAAAAATTACTTATCGGCAGATAGCCGGTTCATTACCGGTTCACAACCAATTTGAACCGATTCATAAATCACTCAAAAGATCCCACGAAACAGTTTTAAAAGTAATAGAATTGATTTTCAGATAAAAATTAGTTATCGGTTATGAACCGGTTCATTACCGGTTCAAAGCCGACTGGAACCGGTTCAGTTTTATAGGTAATTCCAAGACCTTTCCAACGACCCCAAACATGCCCCATTCGCTTGATAAATACGCTCTCTAGAGCCTTTTTAACTTTTGTCCTTGAAAATCCGTTATTAGTAATGATTCAACGGTATTTTCGTCTAAGAACGAAATGTCCGCCTGGGTCATCTCTAAAAGGACGAAATTATTTATTAATCGTGTAGAGGCCTGAAATTCAGTTTGTCTTACCCAAAAACGGGTCACGTTTTTGATGTCAGCGGACTTGCCAACATCAAATCCCCTGTTTCGCATGACGCAGGGGGTAACGGACAAACACACAAGTGGGGTGTGGTTAGATAACCCGACAATCTCATAGGATGTCACATTCTGAGAATCCCTAAAGCCATCTGTTGTCTCTCCAACGCTCTACGCCGCTTTGAGACTTCCATGTCGTTCAGTCTTGGTCACCACCAGGAGGATGGCCTTCCATTAACTCGACAAAATCTGATGGACAAACTTCTTTTCACAGATTAAGTCTAGACTCCTCCGGAGATTTGTCAAGTGATTTGACAGAGTGGCAAAAACTCTTGCGAGACTTCAGCCTTGCTCTTGGTTTTTTGTTCCAAGGTTCTCTTGTTTTGTTTCCAAGGTTCAAAAAGAACCTTGGACATCTCTCTACTCAAGAGGGATGAAATGGACGAAATTAAAAGAAGGTTAATGTGTGAAATAATTTCCCAAAACACAGAAAATTTCACTTTGCCTTCATTTCGATTTTCGGGTGTAATCGTCGGAGTAGCTTTGACATTTTTAAGAATTCGGAATTTTGTCTTTTCAAGGTTTCGGCTTTTCGGGATTTTGATCTTTTCTGAATTTTGACCTATTCGCTCCGTTCAGTAATAACTTTTCGAAGAGACAAAGCCACTCCTAAGCGAAACCAAACCTATTCGAAAATCTACCGGAAGCCTAAAATGCAATTTCATGTATCCGCCGCTTTAGCGCTGATTGGTCTGCCATTTCGAATTTCGATATTCTTGACACTTCAATCGTCAACAATGTCAACAATACTGTGCAAACGTTTGCTGCAAAAAATAAATTTTTGTAGAATTTTACGATAGCAAAATATTTGAATTTGAATTGCAATTTTTTAAGATAAATGTCCTTTTCATGAACTTGCTCACTTTTGTTTAAATCGTCGGTTTAAACGTTTAAACTTCCAACGGGACTTTAGGTAAAGTTCTCTCTGATATACCTTCGAATCGGTAAAGGAAAAACCTTAACCGGAGAGAGCTCTCAAATCGAAAAGGTTATTACTGAACGAGAGGATTCAGGACTTTGGCCTGTTCAGGTTTTATCATAGTCGTAATTTTGGCCTTTTAAGTTTTTTCAGCTTTTCGGGATTTTGATCTTTTCTGGATTTCAACCTATTCGAGATTTTGGCCTGTTCGGGTTTTTAGCCCATTCGTATTTCGGCTTTTTCGGGATTTTGGCATTTGAGATTTTGGATTTTAGTATTTTAACCGGAAACCAATAACTAGACAGTAACTTTAATAATAAAGAGCTTTAGTATTAATACATTTCCGGAAAGACATTTCGGTGGTTTGATGAAAATGATACGCTTTACGCCAAAAAAAAAATTCAGGAATATGGAAGTATAGCATCTACGTTCAAAATAGGCTATCTCGAGTGACCTACGTCGAACGTGGAAATCACGGGAACAAATTAATTATATTACGATACAATGGCAGGAATAGCAGGAATATCTTGATACGAAACAATAATGTGATTATTTGGAATAAAAAATTATTACGTTTTAGAAATACATCGCAGTATTTCTCACAGGACTTATGAAAATCTTCCAATTGATATTCATTTAAGTAGAAACGCAAAACCGTTAACGACTGTATATGTTTGATATGATTTTAAATTTTCGATATATTTTCCAAAATAGATTTAATTAAAAGAAAATAATCAATTTACTTTTTTTATATTTCCAAGTATCTTTTAGTTTTATAGAAAGCGGTTTTTTTGTAATATTTTAAACTTGATCAGAAAAATTTTAGAATAATTAATTAAGGATAGTAACCTCGTTTAATATCTGAAAAAAAAAATGATTCAACTGGAACTTAACGAATTAAATTCTGTAACTTGTATTAAAAATCTCTTTATGAAAAATATTGTTATATTTTTAAATACGTCAAACAATAATATATGTTATTTAAACCAACATTTGGTAAATGATACAGGCAATTTTACTTATATACGATTTTACCCGTATTTGTAAGTTTTAAATTCCATTAAAATGAGGATTATGTGGCAAACGAGAAAAATAATTGGGAAAATTACGTAAATAAACATATGTAACCAATTGATTTTTTTGTTTACTTAAACAATATAAAAGGTAATGTAATTTGTTTGAACCTTAAAGCAGACAATTTAATTTAAATTAATTAAATCATATTTGTGAGACTATTGTAAAAAAAATCGTAATTATAGATTCACTTATTTCGAATTAATTTTTTACTTAAACAAATTGTTAAAATTGCCACAAGAAATAGTAAAATTAATTAAGGAAGGTATAAAGATATGATATTTTATAAAATCATTCAAACTCATATCCTAAACGCATAACCTGCAATGTTCAGGCATAATTTAGTCACTTTTAATTGGCTGTCACATTTGTTAGACAACCGTTAAATTGAGATATTAAAGCTACTTTTATATGGAATAATGACATGAGGTAGGTGTTATCGAAAATCCAAAGTTGATATCTAGAATCATTTGGCGTGTAAAAGATTAATGGATAAATGAATAATTGGCTCATAAAGATTTTTTCTTTAATTGAGCACATGTAATATAAAATCTTCAAGATACGAGTTCTCTCCTGAGGACATGAGCAGAGATATGTAGATATCATAAAATTGTGGAATTATACATATAAGTTCATCCATTAATAAAAGTCATATGCAAAGCCTATGAATTTAAATTGGTGTAGCTTGTAAAATTCAATAATTTGACTGTTTTAATATTCATTAAGTTTTTTTGATGGATGAGAAAAAGTAGTCAAAACTTTATTGCCTTTTCTTTTTAATTCATTTGACTTTTTTACACATTATATTGAGTTTTTGCAAAATTGTTTGAATACAAAATGAAGTTGGTATACTGCAGCTTATTCATAAATGCGCATGCATGTATATTAATTACCTCCAAGCATTGAAATAAAAACTGAAATTAAATTGGTAACACTAAATTTTCAGGTTCAGCTATGGTGTTATTGTTACTCCAAGTCAAAAATTAATGAATTTGTGAAACAATATCATAATGTATGAATGTAAACGACTGAGTACAAAAAATAGTTTGGTCACGTTTTTGCTCTTGAACTATTTTTTATTATGGCATTGAGTATTTTTATTTCTTTTTAAATATAAACAGACAAATTTATTTCATTTCCTTTCTTCCGAATATTTATTTGGCTCGATTGCACGTTTTTTCATCATTTTGTTTTAATCGTGCACAAAGAAGTAAGGCACTGAGTTATTTTACTAAAGGAAAAAAAAAACATCTTATATATTTTATATCTTATGTAAAATATTATATTGACACTTTTATTCCATCAAAATATATTGTACCAAAGAATTCTGAAAATTTCCAGATACCGTCAAACACAAATTAAAATTCCGATCAATTTTAATGAAAATATAAGATTAAAATTTAGTCAGTGGAGCTTTCAAAACTTTTGCTAAAAATTCCTTTCTCCCATTCTTTCTATAATGTTCGATGGTTTTGTGAAACTTTTTTACTCGTTATGAAGATAAATAATCGGTATAATCATTTTTCCTAAAGTTTGTCATGATAAATTTCTTTTTTTATGTCAATCTCTTCGGAAATACCTATGGAGAGACAATAAAAGTGGAACTTGAACAAAAGTTTCTTCCAAAAAGAAAAAAAAATCATGAAATAAAGAGATTACGATTGGAGACATTCTCCTAGACACTATGGACTAATTCAGAAGACTTTACTACTGAATCATATTTAAATATTTGATGAGTCTTATTCATTCATAATGCCCTGTGACTATTTTAGGGAAACTGTTACGGAATTACTCAACATTTGATAAAGATTGAAAAGGATTTCTGTGGTTGCAAATGTCTGAATAATTAAAAATGTAAATCTCTAGCAGATTGATATATTGAGTTTCAGAAAAAGCCATTAATATTTCACTAATGACCAAAGGTAAGAGCTCATAATTTTGGACACTTTGAGAGCAAAGTCGGACACTAAAAATAAATTGATTAAAATGATGGATTTTTATTCCAATATTTGATGAATAATGAATTCTATCTAAATATTTGTTCTTTTTGGAAGATTTTGACACTAAATACGTTAAATTTTGAATATGATTTGAGTTAAAATTGCTTTGTTGAAAATTCAGTGTGAGCAATTGCTTACGAGAAATATAAGAGTACTTCGTGTTTACTTAAAGTCAAAAAACAAATCTATCCGTTCTTTAATATCTCTGTTTTAGTTTCGGTGCTATTCGATCCATATAATAATTTTTTAATCTCTTTTCACTTCTAAAATTTACAGTTTTCCAATTTTTTTTTTTTTGAATAAAATGTACCAAGTAAAATAACAAATATTTCAGTAAAAAACAATTTTACTTTTTTAAAATTTTTATTTATGTAGAGGAAAGCGGAGTACTCGAATTCAAATGTGCCCCACTTCCCCCTAGTGATTAAATTTGATTTCTTGATGCCGAAATTTAATTTTTGTTTGCTAAATTGTATAGTACCGTCGTTGCAGATTACTTTGCACTTTATTTCGCTATTTTTCAACTTTACCCTTTAAAAATGAATAGTTTAAATGAAAAGAAGGGGTAAATGGGTAAAATTATTTGTGTTCAGTTGTAGGTGAATCGATGTTGTACCATTAGAATTTATTTTATAAAATTTTACTATGTTAAAAGAAATTAAGGAAAAAGGCTTGCATTTGGAATAAGGTACGGGTGACTTTGTACTTTTTAATAAATACCAAAAAATCAACAATTTCTGATAATAAATGACAATGAAGATCTTCTCATCTAAGGGTAAGATGCACGAGATCTACCAAATTGCTTGGTCACTATCTTGATTTGACGTTTCTGTCCACTATTTTGAATACCTGCCAAAACCTAAAACTCGTCCGATTGGCCTGAAATTTTAGTATGTTGTAGCTGATGTCAAGGCCTTTGCAGAACGCATCTATGTTCCAGTCTACGTCAAAACACAGGCTCAAAGTTTTGAAATATTCATATTTTGACGGCCTTTATTTGCCTTGAATATTTGAGACCTAAACGAAATGTCTCAATCAGCATTAAAATGTTTGAGTCTTTTATTTTATATTGTATGCAATCTTACATAATTAAAAAATATAAACGAAAAATTCATATATTTATTATTTTATTTTATAATCTTTGCAACAACAGTTTATATAATCCTCAAATATTATACTTTTATAAGCAAACATTATTTTCCTTATTCTTTGTTTGCTTGACCTCATCATCTAATGATAGCGCTGTCTTTTCTGTGGTGGTTTTAGTAAAGGAAGCGCCCCGTAGTTTTATAATATATTCACGAAAATGTCAAAATTTTTAACTTAAAGCCCCTGTATCTAGACAATCCCTTGACCTAGGTAGGATTATATATGTGTTCTAAAGAGGTCTTGACATCAGCTAGTACATACTAAAATTTCAGCTCAATCGGCTGAATTTTATGTTTTGACAGTTATTCAAAATGACGGACAGAAACGTCAAATCATAATGCCGACCATGCTATCTTGTCCATCTTATAGATCTCGGGTATTTTATCTTAAGACCTCATATAATTGGTTGATTTTTAATTAAGTACTATTCTAATAGAGCTTCAGATAGACCATTATATGACGTTTTTTAACATAAATCATGCGTTCCTTGAAATAAAATAGTAAAAAATGTATTTTAATAAGAAAAAATAACAAAATCGAAATGGAATATTCAAGTCAGATAAATTTAGAATAGGGGAGACTGGGGCAATAAGTCACAAAACGGATATTTTATTTTTTACAAGCTACCCAGAGCCCTAGAAATTTCTAATTAGCGAAGTTTTGTAGGAAATTTACCGCTCTAGAATTTAGTGAAAGCGATTTTCCTCTATTTTGTAAGGAAATTCATAAATCGAGCTATATTCTAAAAGGTAATTTTGTGACCATTCTCAAAAATTCTGGGGCAAATAGTAACAGGCATGGGATATTATCACATTTTGATTTGCTTTGTTGCGGGATTCTGTAAATTAAAAAAAAAAACACCTAGATGATTTATTATTATTATTTATGATTTATTTTCATAGGAAATTTATTCCTCTACAACTTTTTAAAACACAGTATTTTCTATCTGAACGAGAAAAGCGCTTTTCAAGCTATTTTAGGAAAACACACACAAGAGACTGCAAATCGTTTGACCAATGCAAACAAAAAGCGGCGAGACATGGCAATGACGTTTTTTCTCGCTGTGAGACATTAGAAATTGCTTTGGTTTTTTGTTACTTTTTACTCCATAACCTTTGTTACTTTTTACCCCAAGTGGTTATTTTTAATAAAAGGATTTCTGGAGAAAAGAATCTTTGTGAAATACTAAAATAGATAGCGGCTTCGTATTCAAAGAATCCAAATCATTTAGAAAATATTTATCAGTGCATCAATTTTGGAAAATAAGTGGGTAAAAATTGATATCCGCTGTAAGGAAAATATTTGAAAAATAGGGTTAAAAATTTCAATATTTCTAATTTTCTAAATTCCTTGTTCGAATTTCCTTAAATGACTTTGAAGAAGGTCTATGGAGGGCATCTATGGAAAAAAAATTAAGCCGCTAACTCTTTTATCTTGGAAGATATTAAATTTTCAAATTTTCAATTTGTGACTTTTTGCCCCAGTCCCCCTTAAATATTGACAATTTTCTACTCTGAAACTGCTTTTGGTATTAGACCTTCAGATAAGTTTTTCAAAGAGCAGTTTCTTTTGGCAAAATACCTATATTTGGATTTTATTGAATAATACAGAAACTAAAAGTATCTTTTTGAGGATCCTTTTACGTTTCTTGGCACATGACATATCCCTATATAGTCATTCGAGAAGAGATGGAACACCTTTTTTATATTCAATATTGCGGATATGTTTTGAATGCGAGACAAAGACGAATCTCACTGGTTTATCATTTGAAGACTCTAAATTTAAGATATCAATATTAGAAAAGCCTAGATGAAAATAGTCACCTCGAAAAATAGGATTTTTGAAAAAGTTGTATTTTGAGGCACTCAAAAAAAGTGAGGGTGAGATGGAATACCTCTAATTTTAGCAAAATATTTATAGTTTATTTTATTAATTTAGAATAGGAGGGAAGTGATTTTAGACATGAACACTATTTCATTGAATTTATTGGAATTTATTCTAATTTTTCAGTATAAATGATTTATTTTGTGGAATATGTGGCTCATATACTTCGATGGTAATTTCGCTGAGTGTATCAAGTCAGTCTTACCAGAAATTTAGTGAAAATAATTTCTAAGATTTACTTGAAAAGATTTTGAAGAACATTGACCAAAATTCACACCGGAAGTGTTGGCAAAACTATTAAGTTCCATCTCTTCTCAACCCCCAAATACACGTATTCTTATGGCGAAATAAAAATTTTTGACCATTTTTTAGACATCCAAAAAATTCAATTTCAATTTTCTCGTACAATTTTAAAGGCAGAAAGCTGTAACTTGGGGGTTTTCATTAGAATGTTGAAGGGCACAAAGAGACCAAATGAGGTGGAGATCGTACATAGGGTGTAGGCAGGAGGCAAAGTGCTCCGTCTCTCCCACTGTTCCAACTCTCCTCGAATGACTAGATATACTTTGACATGGTAGATAGGATCGCCGGACCATCAATAAGTGCTAGAATTTAAGAAAGTGTTACGGACAGCAGAGTGCAAAGTCACCCGCAACGACGGTATCGTTCTTAATCGTTTTTCTTGTAGTATTCTACAAGAGGATTGTAATGATATTGCAGCAGTAACACAAAGTGTATAGATAATGTTGTATCACCTACGTAGGAATAAAATTAGTGGCCATGAATGTTTCTATGCAGTTGAGGTAGTCCACAATCCCACAAAACAAATTAACAATAAAACAATGGGTGTTTCCATAGTCAAAAACAAGCTGTGCACTAAATTTAACCAAATTCAATAAATGATTTAATACGCATTAGCTGCAGTCTAATTGATTTACACTGAATTGCGCTTTGAGTAAATTCGCTGTAGCGTTTATAAATCGCCCTTTGGGTTAACTCAAATTCATTTTCATGATAAACCTTAAACTATCTTTTAATCCACATTAATTCATCAAAACACTGAGAAATCCTCAAGATTCTAAAGTTAATGGCAAAATGTTGAGAAGTATGTTATGAAACATTTCCTTTGAAGAACGAGAGGGCAAAAATAGAAATAAACTTTCCTCTTGAAATATGAGAGTGTTGCCACAGTTTTGGGTAAGTTGATATAATGTAGAAATTGCACGACATTGACTGTAATTGGAATTTTTACGTAATAATCTACCGAGTTGAGAAAAGGCGAGAAGTATTATAAGCAAAAATGTTGTAGAGCTGTCTTTCAATTTTTGCACTAAATGTAAATTAAATTTTTGGTCATGCGAGAAAGTCCATTGGTTGGGTCAGTTACTCGAAAATTGAATTAGATTATTTTGGGGTGGGAAATTGACAAAGCCATTTTTTTTTCGTGGAATGGGGAAAGGAGTTACAGAGAGTGTACCATGTTGATGACACTTAATGAAATAAAATCCATGAGATTGGATCAATTTGCACAATTTTGTGGAGGAGAGGAGAGACGATGGGATTTTGCAATGTGTACTTTTGGCTTCATTCTCTTTCCTCATATTTTATAGGTAAGCCACAAATTTGGTTATGGCTTAATGGACGCCGGTGCCATTGTGAGCGTTGCTGAGCAATGGACCACCGTACCACCGCAGCATATATGCAAAAGTCGCGAGATCAACGAGGAACGCTCCATTGATGGTACTTATGGTTACACCCTGCAGACCCATATGGATGTCAATGGGTGTGCAGGAACTGTTAATGAGGTGCGCTTCCTGGAGCATGTTCAGTGCAAAATAACCCTTAGATTCTTCCCACGCGGTAATCTCCGAATTCTCCTGACATCACCCATGGGTACTACCAGTACACTTCTCTTTGAACGACCTCGAGATGTTGTCAAGTCCAATTTCGACGACTGGCCCTTCCTCAGTGTTCACTTCTGGGGAGAGAAGGCAGAAGGTCGATGGACCCTTCAGGTCATTAATGGCGGACGTCGACGTGTCAATCAACCCGGTATCCTTTCGAAATGGCAACTCATCTTCTACGGCACCAAAAGCAATCCAGTTCGATTGAAAAATGAAGGTCTCCGAAGCAGTGGACTTCCACGAATCTCCAACCCATTTGTCTTTCCCACAGAAACCGACATGAACCAACCCTTAGTCGGGAACTACTACGCCCCTGATCTCTATTCCGGCTATGTCAACTACCAAAATATCTACACTGGAGCCGCTAGTTCCCAAGACAAGACCTACATTACAATTGGGGGACACAACATTCCTACAACACAGCGAGAAAATGTAATGGCGGATGCCAATAATAAAGTCGTCCTCCATGATTGTGACCCAGAATGCGATCAACAGGGCTGCTACGGCAAAGGTCCTACTCAATGTGTCGCCTGCAAACACTACAGACTCGACAAGTAAGTTACACAATTCCTCAGACACTACTTCTCACAATTGGAATCTCATTCCAATTTTTATCATGTCTACACAGTACTCTGTTGAAATATTTCACACATTGTTGCACCTTTTGCGGAAATAGCTCACAAATAATCCTGAATTTTCCCCTATCAGTGATGCATCGGAAACTTTGACGATATATCAAATTGATTTCCAATTGGATTTGTGAAATTCTCGCATAACGCTATCATTGACATTGTCAATCCAGCTCGTTACCAAAATGTTTTCATAGAAATCATCAGTTAAATAAGCATTTGTCGTAACTGCATTTACGCGATTTTGAGATACAAACATATTTAAAATGTGTGAGAAGAAGAAAATTTTATGACACTAATAAAAGTTGTTTAAATAAAAATTATCGTAATTAAAATTATTTAATTTAAAAAAAAAATAACAGTATTTGTCACAACTACCATTCATAGTACGATAAATTTCCATACAAAATTATCAAATTTCCTACCACAGAACGATATTGACTAAAGAGAAATACGTACCGTAGATTTGTATAATTTTACGTAACATATTCCTGAACTGGAGTTATGCAAAAAAAAATGATAAGTTTTTAAAGCGTAAATTCGTAGTAATCAATAAATGGGGTTACTCAAATTTGGAATACCGACACATTTTTTCGCTCAAATCCATAGAATCCACGGAATCATTCGTAAGATTCTAATAGAATCTGAAATGATATTCCTTTAAGAATCACTGGAATCAAATGAAATCACAGAATCATTCTAACTGAATATTCCGCGATAGATGATAAGCCATGGTATAACACAGATTTCTATGGATTGTTTTTTTTTATTTTCCAAAGAAGATTGGACATTTTCAACGGCAAAATCTTTTTGGTCAGTAAAAAATTCAAATTAATCAGCAAAAAATAAAATATTGGTCAGTAAAAAATCAAATTCGATCAGTAAAAAATAAAATATGGCCAGTAAAACTTAAATATGGTCAGTAATAAACTTTCAAAAATCAGTAAAAAATTAAATTTGGTCGGTAAAAAATCATATTTGATCAGTAAAAAATCAAATTTGGTCAGTAAAAAATCAAATAATGTCAGTAAAAAACTTTGTAAAAAAATAGTAAAAAATTAAATTTGATCAGTAAAAAATAAAATTTGGTGGGTGAAGAGGCAAATTTGATCAATAAAAAATCAAATTTGGTCAGTAAAAATCAAATTTGGTCAGTAAAAAATCAAATTCGGTCGGAGAAAAATGAAATTTTTTGATAAAAAGTCAAATTTGGTCAGTATTTTCTTTTTTAAATCAGTAAAATGTGAAATTTAGTCAGTGGAAAATTAAATATGATCAGTGAATAATAATTTAGTCAATAAAAAACTAAAAGGAAATCAATAAAAATTAAAACTTTGCATATCCGGATAAAAAGTATTGCACATTTCGTATTGCGGAAACTTCGTATTTTAGTACATTTCGTATAATTACCATTTCGTATTTCATATTTCGTCATTCCTAAATTTTGTACAAAACTTAAACAGATGATACTGATAACTTCTCAAAGCACAGAAAATTTCCCTTTGAGTCAACAGGCGATACAAATTACTTCCCAAAGCACGGAAAATTTCCCTTTGCCTCAACAAGAGATACAGATAACTTCCTGAAGCACAGAAAATTTGATTTTTTACTGACCAAATTTTATTTTATACTGACCAAATTTGAATTTTTACTGACCAAATTTGATTTTTGACTGACCAAAATATACGCTGATAAAATTTGATTTTTTACTGACCAGATTCTTTATTTTTTACTGACTATATTTTATTTTTTACTGACCGTATTTTATTTTTTACTGACCGTATTTGAATTTTTACTGACCAAATTTGATTTTTTACTGACCAAATTTAATTTTTTATCGATTTTTTTAAAGTTTTTACTGACCATATTTAATTTTTAGCTGACCACATTTGATTTTTTACTGACCAAATTTGATTTCTTACTGACCAAAATATACCCTGATAAAATTTGATTTTTTTACTGACCAGATTCTTTGTTTTTTACTGACCATATTTTATTTTTTACTGACCGTATTTAATTTTCTACTGACCGTATTTGATTTTTTACTGAGCAAATTTGACTTTTTACTGACCAAATTTATTTTTTTGCTGACCAAAAAGTCGCAGCCATTTTCAACTAAAACAACAATCATAGAATATGTCTCATTCGAAAAGAAATACGATTTGTCCCGTGGCGGATACAAGGTAAAAGACCCAGTCAGCAAATTCAGTTAAGGGGACCCCTGGTATACCAAGAAAAAAATTATGAATTGTGAGGCGCTACATTTTGTTCTATGTTCAATATTTTATATAGATTGAGTTGCCCAATATTTAGGATTGATGAGAGGCTCTATTTAGAGTCAAGGATGCAGCCGGGATTTCAGCAAGAAGGGAGCCAAATTAAAGAACTATCCCCAAAATGAACTCGTTTTTTCGAACGCAAAGTACAAAAGTTTCCTCAAAAAATTTGTAAAAATAAGCTTAATTATTATGATTTTGAGCATAATTAAAAACCAATAAAAGGAAAAGCGTTTTCATAGATCTGACTAGCCTTTTGTTCCTGGAAATTGCATTTTAAGTTTGAGGATCCCAAAACGATGTTCTTAGAGACCAAAAAAACTTTTTTAAACTTTATATGCTTGAAAATCAGAACCAGTCTTATTTTAATCCGATTTTGATGATTTTAAGGGGTCCAGATAGCACATAATCAAACTTAATTGATTTACAAAAAAAATATTAGCTTTTATGTTTTAAGGAAAAGGGATCAAAAGCACCTTCCGTTTTTTTTGTGTAATTTCTTAAGAAGATTTAGACAAGTTTTCTGTTAAAAGTTCACAAAATAATTTAATTTTCAAGTCGTTTTTTTATAATATTCAACTTATTTTCAAAGGCGAAAACACTCCATAAAAAATCGAGTAGAAATTCTGATAAAAGAATATTTTTTACATGTTTAAAATCAAGAATTTAATTAAATTTTGATCAAAAATGAACCGATAATGCTGTTTTTAGAGTTTCAAAAATTTTCTTTCAAAAGTTAAATTCTGACCCTATTTTGATTATTTTGTGGCTTGATGTGGAAAGCTTTCTAGCTAGATATTTCCTAAACCTGTTTCATAGCGATATTGTAACTCTTCCTATTGTTCAAAAATTACCTTGATCGTATTTAGCAATATCTGAAATTCGATAAATTCGAAGATATCGGCGATTAACAGAATCACAGAATGGCATAATTTAGAATCACAGAATACCGAATTGAATTATTAAGAGAATGACACATTTGGAATCATTATAATCACATGGGAATCCTATGGAATAAACGGAATATGGACACAAATTTTCGATCTTGAGTAACCCCTTGCAATAAATCAAGATTTCCACCGTTTTAGGAAGGATCCCTGCTGAAAAATTTTAACGTCAGCAGCTTAATTTAAAGTATTGTATTTGTTAAAATACTTATTATTCCTCAAATTTGTACAATAGTTTGAATTAAGTTTTCTGCTCTGAACTATACAGAATCCTGTCAATTCGTAAAAATCTTTTTGACGCTTCTGTAGGAGTATGAGTTGATGTATAATCTCGTTAAAGTCATGTCGCTCAATCACGTGCACTGTTGCAGAAGCACATACCAAGTGAAATATACTAAAGGAATAATTCATAGCTTCAAAAATCATTCTTAGAGCTATGCATACAGTTCAATTTGTCTTTTGTCTTACACCAACGCCATTGGTTTTTTTTTAAAAATAATTTTACAGCATTCTAAGACAGGTAATAATATAAATAATATGTTTATAAAAGTGATGATACCATAAAGTTGAATAGACTTTCACCGTTGTTGTTTTAGTAAAGTGTAATGAATTTTATCAGTAAAACTTACGTTTTCCTTACTCTTTATTTACCACAAATAATATAATGCCAATAAAAATGAGAAAATTATCAGATGCTTTAATTAAAAACGTGAACATGATAACCCTAAAGGAGAATGCGCAAAAGTGGTCTATGTGCGTGCACATTTATACATTTTACATAATTTTTTGTTTTGGGCACTCAATGGGCCAAGTGGTAGAGTACTCGCATTATAATGCAAGTGTCCCGGGTTCGAATCCCGTTTAGTGCTAACGAAATATGTAGCAATGCCACTGCCTCGCGAGTGCCATTTTAAGGTTAGCAGAATTCATTTGAAATTCGTATGTTTTCATCCGAATTGAATTTGGTGCTCGGTGGGTAATTCAATGTCAAAACAGTGATTTTTCGATCAGATAAAAACGTTTTTACAAGGCTTCCCAGAGAATAGCGTTCTGGATCTCAGCAGTTTTTCATCATACACCATTACCTATAAAATACGCCCAGTCCCGTTTGTGGACGCCACATAGACCACCTTCCATATATTTTTGCCCATTCTCCTTTATTAATAATGCGCCAAGCTCAGTAAAATTTACAGTAGACTCTCGCTTCACCGTGAAAGCGGGACCAAAATGTCACACAGATTTTGAGATTGATACACATCAAATTGTTTGAAATCCAACGTTTTTTTTATTTACATTAAAAATTTGTGGAGTGAATTCTGACCTGACTGAATCAACATACACTCTAAACATGCGTACTGTACAAAAAAGTTACAGTGAGAAAGAACTACAGTAGATAAAGCACATTTGCTTTAAGAGAAAAACCCAAAACGGGGACAAAGGCCTCAATTCTGAGATCAAGATCAAGATTAAGAAAATTTCAAGATTTTGGTATTCTAAAAACAAAAAATCAGATCAAGATGTCAAATCTGTCAAATGTCTTGGAATCTTGAAATCCAAGACACAAACCGTGTGGATATTAAGATTTGCAATTCTAAAACCCATATTTCAAGATTACAAGATGTCAAATTTGTTGTTTTCTTGAAATAATTCCAAGAACCTCTCGAAGGTGCTTGGAATTTTTAAGATACTAATAATTTGAAGAGTTTCATACTGAAATGACTATTAATGAGGAATATTTCTATAAAAGATGGTACAACAAGAGAATTACTTTGAAAAATACTGTGTTTGATCTTGTAATTCAATCGAAATAGTACGTATTTCTAGATGTACATATCGATGAACACTACCCTGAGGATACCTACAAAATAATCACATCTTGCATAAGCATTTCTTGGTTTATGACAGGTCACAAGTTTGGTTTGCACTGCCTGTACTCCGGTTTATGTCCTCTCATTAATTCTTTGATACGTCCTATAATTAATTTTCCTAATTTAGGGTAAGTGTGCCAAATTCCGGCTAGCTTGCAATTCCGGCCATCTTTTTTATTCCTCTAATTTCCATGAACTTTTAGATTTTACGTACTCTAGAGATTATACAATGCAAAAGAATAACAAAAAAAATGTAGCTTCGACAAACAAGATGACGTGAAAAAGACATTTGAAGAATTCCCGATGGGCAAAGAACTATGAGAATGAAGGTGGCCGAAATAAGGCACCACAGCTATGTCTACATTTTTATTTATTTTAAAATGTATTAAGAATGATTTTAGAGTAAATAAAGACGATAAACTGCCTACAAGATTCCAAGCAACACTCCTTAAGAAGAAGTAATTAAAATATTCAATTTTTATTCATAATATAGCATTTATAACTTGAGACCTTGGCGCTTGCATGCAACTATGCCGAAATTTGGCACACTTACCCTATATGACGAAATTTTAACAAATTCAACAGAGAAATGAAGATATTTGTCAGAAGTGACGTTTCGTTAAGTGTGGAAAATCTTGAAATCTTGGTTCTTAGCTAAGACATTTTAATTTCCATAAATACTTCGCGTCAGAATACGAAATCTTGAGTTTGGAAATATTTGACAGCTTGAACTTTTGATCTTGATCTTGGTCTCAGAATTGAGGCCAATATGTCAACAAAATTTTTAAAATTCAACTTTCTCACGGACTTTTTCATGTCACTCGGAAAAAGAGTCCATGGATAAGCGAGAGTCTGCTGTACTTGATAAAGGATTAATTTTGCTACTTGGGTAGTAAAACGGTAATATTTTACTACTTTGGTATATGTTGAATTTCTTGTATAAACTAATTATATTCATCATAAAAAAATTGATTTAATAACTGAATAATTTTTTGCTATTATTATCTTCTAATAGATGCTAAAAAATCTTTAAATGACTTTAAGATAAAAACGAGTCTTTTTGTGAATTTTCACATAAATTAAATAAAGTACTTCAATTGCCAATATTCATGGAAATAAAGTGGAAATGGTGGGAATACTTGCAACTTTAAATTTTATTGAAAATTTTACTACCATGAATGAGTAATTCTAACTTCAATTTTCCTGTTGAAATACAGTTGATAGTTAAAGTTTTTCGATCCACTATTGCTTTCACCAGATAATCAAATTTACGTGAAAGTTACTGAAGGTTTGGAAATTTCAATTGAATTTGCGTGAATTTTGGTATTTGTTGCTGACATTTTTGTGACTCTGTACTGTATACTATGGCATTTATTTTACTGACTTTTTCCTTCTTAATCTCATGAGTTTTGCGATATAGTTTGTCAGTTGTGTGAGAAATGAAAAACGAAATTCCATGTCAATAGTCAGAAGAGTGAGATTATCTAACAGTCATGAAGGAATAAAAAAAAATAAAAGAAAAATCTTTCTACATGGAATTTATGCTGCATTGCAAAATATATCAGGAGAGTTAGAGTAAAAATTTCAAGAATCTCTGTATCTCGGTTTGAAAGGCGTTTTTTTTGTGTTGTCTCTTTCATTCTGTCTTTTTCCACAAATAGGAAAAATTCTTACGCTTTCCCCTCACGTGTTTTATAATATAATAATCTGATGGTGAAAATTGCAAAAGGAGACGTGTATTTGCACAAAGTATGATGTCTTTTTCTCACGTTTTCTCATAAATGTCTCCTTCTTCTTGCAGCACCTGTGTGAGTCGCTGCCCACCAAGGAGTTTTCCCAATCAAGGTGGAGTATGCTGGCCATGCCATGAATCCTGTGAAACCTGCGCTGGAGCTGGTCAGGACAGTTGTCTGACATGTGCCCCGGCACATTTGCACGTGATAGACTTGGCGGTGTGCTTACAAAGTTGCCCCGAAGGTTACTATGAAAGTAAGTCAAGAATGACATAAACTTTACACAATGCAACATTGTGAATTTTTTTTTTATTTTTGTTTCTCTCTCTGCTAGTCTAAAGACTAGTAATAGAGAAATATTGTAAAAAACAATGCGATGTCAGATGAAATCTCCCATATTATACACATTGGGTCAAGTCAGGTGCTTCGCAATGCATTTGCATTTATTATTAGTGGCACGCGACAGTCACGCTAATTAGCGTGTACCTTACAATGCAAAGTTCAAGTTAATTTCACTTTCAGCATAAGAGGAAAAATCGATTGCCAGTGAACATTCGTAGAATATGAACTCTTCATATTATCAAAATAAAACAAGAATTGATACAACTCGAAAAGCCTGAGAAAGCGATTTCAAATCGAAATTGGGGGACCTAATACAAAAATTTTCAGTCAAGTTTAAAAATAAATTAATTCTATATTTAATTATAAAGGGATGGCCATAATTCGAATTTCGAAAACAAAATCTAATGGTAAAATGTTTGAAATATTTCGAGTTTTTACTCATCTACAAACTAATGTATTATTGGGTGTTTTAGCATGACATTCATGGTAAATCTAAATATATATATGTTACCCTTCTGTACTGATACACCGGTATTGATCAAAATCTCGAAGCGAAATCTCGAAAAACGAAATCCCTAATAGGCAGATATTCCGTAAGCCGAATTCCCGAATAGGTCAAGATCCTGAAAGCCAAAAAAATCCTGAATTGGTCTAATTCCTGAAAGCCAAAATCTCAAATCCGCCAAGATACTGAATGCCAAAATCCCGAATTGATCGAAATCCCGAAAGCCATAATCCCGAATGGCTCAAGATCCTGAACACTGAAATCTCGAAAGAGCAAAAATCCCGAAAAACGAAAATCCTGATATGGTCTAAATCCTGAAAGCCAAAATCCTAAATGGGTCAAGATCTTGAATACTAAAATCCCAAATAAGCCGATATCAAAGTGGGGCAAGATCCTGAACGCCGAACCCCCAAAAAGTTAAAATCCCGAAAAGCCATAATCCTGAATTGGTCTAATTCCCGAAAGTCAAAATCCAAAATATGCCAAGATTCTGAATGCCAAAATCCCGAATGGCCCAAGATCCTGAACGCTAAAATCCCGAAAGAGCAAAAATCCCGAAAAGCGAAAATCCTGGTGTGGTTTAAATCCCGAAAGCCAAAATCCCGAATGGGCCGATAACCCGAAAGTCAAAATCCCAAATGGGCCAAGATCCTGAATGCCAAAATCTCGAATGGGTCAAGATCCTGAACGTTAAAATTCTGAATTTGTCGTAATACCCAAAGCCAAAATCCGGAAGGAACCAAGATCCTGAATACTAAATTCCCGAATAGGCCGATATCCCTAACACCAAAACCTCAAAAAATTAAAATCCATAAAAGCCAAAATCCCGATTTGGTTGAAATCCTAAAAGCCAAAATCCAGAAAGGGGCAAAGATCTTGACCTCCAAAATCCCGAAAGAGCAGAAATCCTGAAGATCCGAAATCTCTAATGTGCATAAGGGCAAAAGTAGTTAACATAATTGTTCGTCCTACCGGCGGCATATTATTTATTTATATATTATATAAAATGCGTATTGTGTATAATACCACGTAGATAATCGAAAACACTTTTAGTTTTGCTGATAAAAATTACGGTGTTTCATAAATTTATTAGTTTCACTTACTGGGCTAATTAACTTTAGATTACCATAGAAAAAAGTTTGTTTTTTGGTTGATCAAATCCGGTGATCCAATCGTTCTCAAAGGATTAAAGCCGGATGCTTTAGTAGTCCTACTGGTGGTACTATCTTGAAGTCTCAACGTACCCGGCTTCACCGATTTATGTTTCTCTTAAAGGTCCAAATGAACTGAGGCTGATCTTCGAGAATATTTAGCCTACATAATTTTTGTTGGTAGCAAGTTTTGCAGAAAATATTTATCCTAAACTGTCTTACATTGAGGGCTTCCGATCATCGATTAGAAGTCTTTGCATAAATTTGTTAGTTGCGATTTTTCAGGATAAAAACATCTTGGTAATGGGGTTAATCCTCGGTGATGCCGGGTTGATTAGTCGTGATATCCGGAGGCAGCCAAAATCCCGAACTCTAAAACCTTGAAAGCCAGAATCCCGAACGCCAAAATCCCGAAAGGGTCAAAATCCCGAAAACCAAAATTCCGAATACTCAAAATACTGAAAGGGATGAAATTATATGGAGCCTAATGCCTAGAATAATTTCCCAAGACACAGAACATTTCTCTTTGCCTCCAGCAAGCGCGGGTACAATCGTGGGAGTAGTTGTGACACTTTTAAGAATTCGGGATTTTGGCTTTCGGGATTTTGGCTTATTCGAGATTTTTGCTTTCGGGACTTTAGCGTTCGGTATTTTGGCTTTCGGGATTTAGGCTTTCGGGATTTTGACCGGGACCCGTAATATCGTCTCATGTGTGCCGGAACAGTTTACTTCCCAAGACGCAAAATAGTTCTCTTATAAAACCAAGATTTTTATAAATATTTTAATGCACCTTCAAAAACATTATATATAGCCATTTAGCGTTGAAACTACTGTAGAAACTCTTATTCCATTTAAGAGTGCTCCACTTTACTTTTAGTAGTCTCACTCAGTGATACAATCAAGACCGACATAAGCAGATTATACGTATTTTGATTTTATAATGTTGTACTAAAGTTTCAATAATCCCTGGTTTTTTTTTTTTGAAACTTTAGTTCCCAGGATCTAAGAATATCTTTAATCTCGCATTTCAGAATTTCAGAATTATGAGATTTCAAGATCCTTGTTTTCGGAATCCCGATACACCAAAAGTACGTGGGGTCCTAGATCCAAATTTTCTAGGATCCAAAAATTCCGGGAACTATAAATCTAGGGGTTCGAATATCTCTGTCTCCCAAATGCAAGGGCTCCGTCCGTATATTCTGGGATAGTAGTATTTTATGATTCCGGAATTAGGAATTTATTCTATCTCCTGAGATCGATCCCGAGATTAATCCCGGATCGTAAGAATAATCGAAATCTTGTTATTTTGGGATCCCGAGATCCCGTGTTGGACACCCTACAACTTACTCATCATTTCGGTTATTTACTTTATATAATTGACTTTAATTAATCATCCCCTTTTATAAACTAAACTACATTCCCGAGTTCTTGTGCAAGATTTTCCCTGCTTTTGAAAATAACAAAATCGACGAAAAATCTTTAAAAACGTCAAAATACCACATTAAATTAGAAATTGAATTAGAAATTAGAGGTGCCCAAATGATTACTACGATTATGATTAAAGTAATAGCACTTCTATGCACTTCATTTTGTTACACGGGTTCTAAATGGAACGGTTATTTTAGTTCGTGATATATACATTTTTTCTCAAGAGCTTCAAAAAAGAATTTTAAACAAAAAAAATTATAAGAGATAGATTGGATGTAATGTAATTGGTTTTTCAACTTTCCTCAAAAGAAAATCATAATTTACTGCTTTGCAATGTATCTTGATGAAATCAGTCGAATCATCTTGATTGATCCACTATGTGCATTATATGATAAATTTTCCCTTTTAACGTACTGCATAATAGGCAAACGATAGGATATGGGTGGAATTAAAAAAAAAAGGTACTGGGAGTAAAATAACAACACGTACCGCAAACTGTTCATTATACAATTTGCTTGTGAATGGTGCGAATGCAAAAGTAATTAACGAAAAAATGTAGTTCACAGCCTCATTAGTTGCAATTTTATTCACTTTGAACATTTGTGGCATTTTCAGTAAACTTTTTTTTTTTAAATGTAGCAGCAATGTCATCTTTTTCTCTTTTTTTGGATACCATTGCAGATTATGAGAATAATACTTGTGTACCATGTGAGGCAAATTGTGCTTCATGTCAAGATCGCCCTGATTTCTGTGCAAGCTGTGATCATCATTTAGTAATTTACGAGAATCGCTGCTATTCAGCTTGTCCACTGCATACATTTGAAACTGAAGACTACAGGTTAGTAAATTTACCATAAACGAATTAAGCATTTGCTTATCACTAAGCACTTTCTCACATAGAAATTACCATAAAAGAGTTGCATAAATTTGTCTAGACATTTGATAAAATTTTATCCAAATTCACACATTTACCCGTTGATTTGGAAAGGTTGACGAATAATTTGCATATTTGACAGACGGCAATTTAAATTATTATAATTTTTTGTCTAATTTATTTTCTCTGTGATATTGTGTCGGTTATTAAAAATGCCATTTTATAAACATTGCATTTTCCAGGTGGAAATTTCACTTTTAATTTAATAGAATGTCCATAACTAATTTCAACTCTTTCATATAGAACTTTCACTGCGGTAGACTCTGAAATATAAGAGATCGTGTAATATTTTTCAAAATTATAAATTTTCCAGTTGAAGTAAAGTTTTTCATTTTTTTTTTGGTTTATTCTTTGAACATTTAATACGTTACCTATACACTGACAAGAATCATTCATAACTATTTTTCTAATGAATATCTAATGAATATCTAATGAATACTTATGGTGCTATTCCGATTAAAATTGAAAAGGGGGTATCTTTCACCTGAACATTTGTTTAGCACATGACTGTTCTCAAGTGCCTCTACATAATCGACTTTTCCTTGTGTTGGTTCCTGTCACGACTCTTTGGACACGGCGAAAACCAGAGAAAACAGCCGAGACAGGAACAACCAACAAAAATAAATGTCGATTATTATAGAAGCACTCAAGAACAGTCATGTGCTAAAAGAATGTTTAGGAGAAAGATTTCCCCTTTTTATTTTTTATTGGAATAGCAAAATAATTCCTACATCCCAAGTAGCATGACACGACCAAGAAATGACTAAAAAGATATTTAAGTGAACTGTGGGTACGAAATTACGTCACGAAGACTTAAATTTGACTACATTTTACTAATTTGACAGCAGTCAAAGTAGATGTAAGGTAAATGTCTTAGTTACAACACTGAGAAAAAACGGTGGTGCGATTAACTTTTTTTCATCATAACTTTAACACTTTTAGGTATAAAAATACACACCTTTTTAAGGGTAAAATTAACACGAAAAAGGGTAACTTTAACCCCTAATGCACATAAAAGCATAATATTTACACCGATTTCGGATCAATACTGCAGGGTAAAATAAACATTTCCGGAATGTTATTATAACTTTTTCGGATTTCTCTAAGTAAACGTTACCCCGCTTTGCTCTACGGCCAACAAAATGTAACGTTGAATAAACATTGCAATTGTAGGCTACACGAAGAAATATTGCTCCTTTGATTATGTTTATACCTTAATTTTACCGCTTGAAGTCAAAAAGGATTACTAGATATAAATATGCGTTCCGCGGTGATCCCCGCTCCTTATTAAAAACGTTCCGTAGAGATGTTTTTTTCCTTTGTTTTCGAATAGGTTTTAAACGTAGCTCAGGTGAGCACTTTATCCGTTAATAACTGTGACCGGAAAGTTCGAAATTTTGTGTTTATCTAAGTTAGACTTTCCCCATTCTAGAAGATTAATTTTTCAACTGATTTGCTTGAAATTGGATTTTGTAGAAACGTCTTGAAATTACCTATCCGTCTATATTGATTTTAATCGGTATTGAATAGACAAAGTACCCGTGACTGATTTTCTTCCCCGAATATTGTTTTTTATTTGTTCGAAAGTTTATTACTGTGCTCTTACAGTAAGAGATTACTGAAGTGCCCAATTAGTTTAAAATATCATGATATCCTTTTCTTTTTTCCCTATACCCCTTTCCACCTCATACGATTCCTAAGCAGGAACTTAATAAATAATATTTCTTTTATGAAAGATCTATTTCTTTTATGAAAGATCCGTATACTTCCAAAATAAAGAATCTCAGCCAAAATTACTCAAAAAGACAATTCACGTTGAGCAATATCTCCACTGAGAGAAATCCGAAAAAGTTAAAATAACATTCCGGAAATGTTAATTTTACCCTGCAGTACTGATCCGAAATCGGTGTAAATATTACCCTTTTTTGGTGTATTGGGGGTTAAAATTACCCTTTTTCATGTCAATTTTACCCTTAAAAAGGTGTAAAATTAACATTAAAAAATGTTGATATATTTTTACACCTAAAAAGTGTTAAAATTATGAGGTAAAAAAGTTAATCGCACCCTCTTTTTTTCTCAGTGTCGTGAGTTAGAGCATTTGGCAAAGCTGGAACACTTTGCCAACTCTAATTTTCAAGTGTTTAAAATGAATTAAGAAAGACTCTAGATTCAATACTTCGGCTAACGAAGTTGGTAATTAAATTGATTTCAAGTTGTAAACTTAATTTTTTAAAGACCTGTGGCATCAATTTTATAACATTCATATTTTACAGAAAACGCTGTTGATTCTTTTCAATTTGAGTTTGTTTTTAGAAATTAATGAAATCAGCACATGTTTTATTTATTTTTATTTTATTTGAACACCGGTATTCTAATCGTCCTTGAAGTGTTAAAGAGGCTCCAAAAAGCGCTTTTGTTAATCGAATGGTATCATGTTTCGGCACTTCGGAAAGTTCTTGAATTTCTTGACAAGCCTGAATCGATACCAATCTGTCATGAACCGGTACTATTTATCCGATATTCAATTATTTCACTGCTAAGGTATTTTGGGCTATATTTTGATTGCTTTATAAATCAATTCAAATTGGTTGAAAACCGTCAATGAACCTATTTATTAATCATATCGAGATATACAAGGTAATCATTTTTGCAATGCCAGGAGCGCTTTTCCGTTGTGTGGATGCTTCTTTCATGCTCCCAGAGTTGTTGGCCCAGGGCGGTGCATTATATTACGTTTTGTTACACGTGAAAATTGTCTAAATCAGACATTCAGACCTTTGCATTGGGCGAGACTCGAATTCATAACAATTGTCAGTCAAGCCGGGGATATATCCACCCAAAAGCCAAAGTTCTTGCCTATTGCGCCACTGAGATCCCCAACCTATTATCCAAAAATCAATCCTATTACTTTTAAAACTATTCTGGGGGATCTTTCGAGTTATTTATAAATCGGTTCAAATTGGTTGAGAACCGGTAAACGATAAATGTGGCGAAATTACTTTTGAGGTATAACATCAAAGTCACGAGTGTGAGAACTTCGCAAAGCCTGGAACGTTTTGACATCCCTTTTGCTAAATTTATTTATATTTTTCTTGTTGTATTTCTTTGCTGAAATTTAATGCAAATTGTTAATTATTGATCAAGATTTTTTCTTTTATTTCCAAGATTAAATTTTTTGTTTGTTTTTGATAAATAAATTTTAATATTCTCATTTTGAGGAGTAGGATGGGGTAATTTGGAACCACTGCCAATTTGGAACATTTGAGATTTCCTCATGGTTTACATTTGGCCAGAGCGAAAAAGAAGACCACGAAATAGAAATAAAACATGAGTAGGGGAGGATGGGACAATGGCACACAGCTGAACTTTTTTTCAGAAACCATTTACTAAATGGAATGTAAATCATAGTCGAACTAACTATGTTAGGTTCGTTAGGTTAGTTTCTTTTGATTGTAGACTACCTTAAAGTGTACAGGACAGCTTTTGAATAATTATTTTTCATTCTAAAAATCTTAATTTTCTAAATAATGTATGTATGAAAGTGCCCTACATTCCCCTAATGGCCTCTCCACACTAGAGAATTTTATGTCCATATCAGGAGCATGACATTTCTTATGTTTCTCATATGTTTCTAGCGCGCGGAAAAAACTTTTGGGTTTATTAGGTGTTTTCTATCAGTGTAGAATGAATAAGCAAAAAATATAAATGCATAATAAAAGCCAACTTAATATTGAATAGACAACCGAAAACCCCAAATTGGCAACCTACGTAGTTTTGGAGATATCTCGTGAAATGTGTACGAAAACAGGGAAAAATTTACACTAAAATCCTATCGTTCATTAATAACCAACCCGAATTGAGAGCTCTCTCCGGTTAAGGTTTTTCCTTTACCGATTTGAAAGTATATCAGAGAAGACTTACCTAAAAACCCGTTGGAAGTTCGAACGTTTAAACCGACAAGTTACACAAAAGTGAGCAAGTTAATCAAAAGGTCATTTCTTTGAATGAAATTGCAATTAAGACGTTCTGCAATCCTTACATTCCACAAAACTACACAAAAATTCACTTTTCCAGCAAAAGTTTGCACACTGTTTTTGGCATTGTTGACGATTGAAGTGTCAAGAATATCGAAATTCGAAATGGCAGAACAATCAGCGCTAAAGCGGCGGGTATATGAACTTGTACTTTAGGCTTTCGGAAGATTTGCGGATAGGTTTGGGTTAGCTTTGGAGTGGCTTTGTTTTTCCGAAAGGTTATTACTGAACGGTGCCAATCAGTCGCATTTTTCAGAGCTAATATCACCCCCCTGGTCCATATTGAAGCAAATTTCCTACATTTGTGTGGAAAAAACTCTTCAATCCTCTCGTTCAGTAATAACCTTCCCGATTTGAGAGCTCTCTCCGATTGAGGTTTTTCCTTTACCGATTCGAAGATATATCAGAGTGAACTTACTTAAAAACCCGTTGGAAGTTTGAACGTTTAAACCGACGAGTTACACAAAAGTGAGCAAGTTCATGAACACACAGAGAAATTTTAGTGGAATGACAACTCCAATTGGTGTTGTCGGACACACCAACCTCAACCCCAAAATCAACTAACCCCAATTCGGTGTTTAGAATACACCAATTGGTACCAAAATAGCAACCAACACCGGTTTTGGGTTTCTGATTACACCAATTTCACACCAATTATTAACACCAAATTTAGCGTTGTTAGAACACCATTGTGGATTTTGTATCACACCATCTCAAGAAGATATAGGTGTTACTTTTACACCAATAAAAGTGTGAATTTTCCACCACTTTTTTTTTAATATAATGATTTTTTTAAATGCTCCCTTATCGAAATCCATATCCGTATCGACATAAAATAAATAAAACATGAAATTTGTATACTTGTTAAAACTTTTTATTATAAAAAATTTTTAAATCAGAATTTACAACATTAAATATAATATAAAATTAATTTTCTTTCATTTAGGGGGAGGCTTTGATGTTTCGCACATAAAAATGCTGTTCAAGTTCAGAGATTTTTTCTGACTACCATGCAAATCGTATGGATTCTTCAACTATGCCAAAAAAATGTCTTACTTATAAGGTTCATAATCCCACCTCACAAAATCCCAGGAAGTCCTTAGATTTTCATCCAGAGGAAAATGAAAATTTCATGGCGATTTGTCCGATAGATCAGTCAAGTTTCCATGGTAAAAATCTCGTTCATTTTCAATTTCGTTGATCATGATACTTGCATATTTCCTGAGACGTTTTCCGAACTGCCCTTTTTAGACTCTTGCCTTATTCGTCATTCGCCCAATTTGGACTGAAATTTTTCAAAAGATATGTCAGTAAAAATGCATTAACACAATTTTGAATAAATAATTGGGATTTTGGAGATTTACTGTACTGAGAGGAAACTTTCTGATAAAAATGATTGATCAAAGGGCAGACTCACCAAGAAATCTCTGCGCAATTTCCACTGGAAAACCCAAATTGACACAAAAGAAAAAACACTTCTGTTATATTATATAAATTATCAGTAAATAAAATACTTTCCGAAAATGCACTAATTAACACAATAAACAATTGAAATAAAGCGCAGAAAATTGCGTAACATAAATTCCGCACTCTTCACTGACCAATTTGATACTGATGCAACGGGGAGGGAAGAGAACGCAGGAATGATAGTGAAGAACACCGGTTGGCGTTCTGACAGCACCATTATAGAGAATTGATGGTGTTACTATTGCACCATTTTCGATATTTCTGTGGTGGAGTTAATACAACACCTCCAAAACATTTCATACAACACCATTGATTCAAAACTTGGTGTTAATTTGGTGTGAATGGTACTACGTTTGGTGTTCAAGCAACTCCAACACCAAAATCAACCCCAAATTCAACACCGCTTTCTTAAAATCACTTCTCTGTGTGAACAGGACATTTATCATAATAAAATTGCAATTCAAACATTCTTCCATTCTGAAATTCCACAAAACTACATAAACATTTACTTTTTGCAGGAAACGTTTGCATAGTTGTTTGCATTGTTGATGATTAAAGTGTCAAGAATATCGAAATTCGAAATGGTAGAACAATCAGCGCTAAAGCGGGGGACACATGAACTTGCATTTTAGGCTTCCGGTAGATTTTCAAATAGATTTGGTTTCGCTTTGGAGTGGCTTTGTCTCTTCGAAAGGTTATTACTGAACGGAGCCAATATAAACATAATTATCTCTAGTGTGTAGATGACATAAGGCAACGAAAACGTTTTCTTTGTTTTTTGTTTTGTTTTGCACAAAACAGTGGGAAACGTTAAAGTTTAATTTGTAAATGATTCCAAATTACCTCACTATTTTTATTAACACTAAACCTACCGATCGTTTTTGGTGGTTTTTCCTATCGCACTCGGTCAAACGACGAACCACGCTAGGTAGGATACTCAATGAATTTCTCTGGAAAAAATAGGAAAAAATTAAAATTTAAACACTGAAAAATATATTACATATGCATTTAAACCAGTCAATTTGACCGGTCTTGATAGGTTTAATATAGGGCTATTATAGGACAAAATTTGTTATTCCGGACCACATGAAATTTAGGGCAAACCAATTTAAAATTCTGACAATTCTCTTAAATCTTAATTAAATGAAATCGATTTAATAGTCGTCAAATTACTCTTTAGTAGTACATAATTACCCTAAATAGGATTTGTGTTCAAAAGTCCGTGCGAAATTCAGAAATATTCCACATTTACATAATATTTAGCTATAGGGCAGGCACTATAGGCTTTGTTAACATTTGCAGAATTTTGTGACGCATTTATTGATAGAATTATACTTTTGCCCAATGGGTTAGATCTATCGAAAATTAAATTTAATCAGCGGTTTCGTTGAAATTATTTAATAGTAAATGACTAATTGGCACATGATTGTTTATGTTTGAGATTTCATCTAATTCATTATGCATTATTAAATAGAATCAAAAATGAGCAGGGTTTAATTATCACTTTATTCAAATTACATTTTTAACAAATGAGTTTTGTTAATGAGCATTTGGTGGTAAATGCAATATTTTTTCATGTAAAATCATATATTTCAGCTAAAAAACTATGAATTTTAATGAGTTTATGATAGAATTTCATAATTGCATTCGGAATTGTAAATATTCTTTAGGACGATTGATGGAAATTTAAGTTTTTGCAATTATTATCTGTTTTGATGCATTTCAATGGTATCCAAGACAATTTTTCTCTCTCACTCTTGAGTATTGTATACACAAGCAATTACCCTGAATACGAGAAAAATATTGCAATAGGGAAAATTTATCAGTGACATTGAATTTAATAAATATCTTCCTGTATTTTCCTACGTAATATTCCAAGAGGATTTCCTGGGAATCAATTGTGTTGTACTGTCATTGAGAATATTATAAAAATTCCTCCTTTTCAACAAAATTGCTGTGAGTTTGCCAAAAAGAAACCAACAGACTGGGAATTAAATGGTGACTGTCGACATTACTTTTCGTGCATATAATGCAAAAATATTTTTTGGTCATTTGCTGAAGAATGTCATGAAAATGTAATCTAGTGTACTAAAATAATGGGTTAAAAGAAAATCTTTTAGCATTATTGCTCATGACATTGTCATAATCATTCCGATTTTGCAGTTGGTTTGAAGTTTGAAGTGCATGGCAAATATACATAACAGACAACTTTAATAGGAAGGACAGAATGGAATTTAGCATGAAATTCAATAAATAAAAGTGAATTCTCTGGCATGCATTGTGAGTTATCCAGAAGATTTCTCTCATCTCTTACGAGTTGTTAAGTTCGTGTGGAAAACTCATGCAGGAGAATTAAGAAATCATAGGGGAAAAGATTCTACGTGAATTTCCATTGCTATACCCAATGGACAGGTCTCCTTTCTAATAAAAGACCCATAGAGAAATAGTTTTAGCTCTTTCTGCAAAGTTTAATACACATAAGCATGGACATGGACATATCAAAAAAGTTAATTGAAGCAGAACTTTCAGAACTTTCTTATCAAACATGGAAGAGTCGGAGAAGATAAAAAATACTTTTATTATAATATAAACATATCGTTCTATATTGCAAACGATTTATTACCGTATTGCGTTCTGTATAACTATATCTTTCGATAAATTTGATCAACATTTTCAAATCAATTTGATTTTAATAAAATTCATTTGATTCTCTGACATATTGCTTTTATTAACATTCTATTTTAAGACTATTGAAGACATTATTTTTGTTATTATTTATAGTCATCATTGATTTCTATTCTCTCAATTTGCGATTAATTCTATTACATCTCGAGATCAATTAAATCCCATTTTGAAATTATCATTTTTGTATTTATTCTCTTTTCTTTTTATTATTTTAAAATACTATTGATTCTTTCCTGTTTTTCCATTGATTTTGTACTTTATAATATCGTACTTTGAGAATGATGTTCAAATTTTGTAATTTATTTAACATCATTTTGTAGCTTATTTTGCACTATCTTCAAATTCATGTTATCTTATTTTGAGATAAATTTTGATCCCTTAACCTTCCTATATTGAGATAACTTTTATTGCATTTATCGATTGGTTTTGCATCTTCGAACTGATTTCTCATTTGCATCTTTTTCTTATTGTGGTATTAAGTCCGTCTGATCCCCATTATTTTGGATTTGACTTTCTTCTAAAATTCAATTTATTCTTATCTCTATTTTGCAATTGATTTAATAATGTCTTTCAATTGGTTATTTTATATATTTAACTATTCTAACCTATTTTCTCATAAGTTCTATGCTATTTTTGCGATTATCTTATCCGATCATGGGTATAATTTTATCACAAAATACAGTGGGATCTCGATAGAGTCAACTAATTATTTCCAGGCCTGTTAACTCTATCGGAGTCCGAAAAAAAATCAATTAAAATGTGAAATTTTTATATAAAAGGGTATTATTTTATGTTTGTACTAGATCATTAATAAATTCAACACGATAGTAGAATAATTTAGTTAATTAATGCATAAATACTACACCATCTGTCCCAAAAACGTCGTATGTTTAGGCAGAAGTTGAAGATTAAGGAATTATTTTACGGAATATTTTTATTATTAGTAAATATCTTGAGTATATAAACTACTCTCCATGTGGTAATATTGAGGTTCACCCATGATGTTAAGATAAGGAAATTCTTCACTTTCTTATAAAAACTCCGGTGGATACTTAATTATTAAAAATTCTAATGCAATTACCGTTATTAACAAGAATATAATTTAAATGTTAGTGTATAAAAGAAGAGATTGTTGATTCTTTTCGTTATGCCATACCTATGACTCTAAACTTCTCAAAAAGAGCAATAAAACCAATTTTTCTCATTTTCTTCTTGTTATTTTATAATATGGGCGCTAAATGGTTAGAGATATCGATTTATCGTCTTCAGAGAAACCTCTAATATGACTCTCATTTCCTCCCCACCCCCTCTTCATCATCCAAAATCGTATTTTTGTAATTAACAAAACACGTCATACGGTTTTCTTTCGGAAGATTATGGGGAGAATTGGCATGGAAATGAAGATCGTATTAATAATCTTCAAGTTGACTTATGGGGGTCGTCTGCAGATTCCAAGTTAATATCTTTAACCATGCAAAAAGAAGGAGGTTTTAACCGTCTTTTGCTTAAGAATTTTATTTTCTGTTCCTTTATTTTTTTTAACCAAATTTTCTTATTAGATATTAATGTTTTAAATTCAAAATTTAACTTAAAATAAATTTACACGTTTTTCTTAGAAGCGCAATTTTTATGATCGTTTATCATGTACATTTTTTTAAAAAAGTGAGTTCTTTAAAAAGATCGAATAAATTAAAAAAAAAAGTTTCTTCACTATGATATACTAAAAAATTCTAGCATCCTGTACGTTTTTTTTTGCAATTCGAGTTCATATTTTTATGTTTGTGGCATAATATTGTTCACTTACAAATTAATGATGGCCTGAAATTCCTTATATTGGAATCATAGGCCTAATCAAAAAATCTTAAGACAAGAGAGAAAAGACAAGAGAATTTTTAATCGCTTAGAGCTTAAAATCACGAAAAGAAAATTATTTTGTTGGAAAATGATTACACGGTTAATTTACGAATTTTATCAGAAAATTACCATGTCCTTACATAAATAATTTTTCTTGTGTTCAAAGTGATACGTTGATACACAATAAGACTGGTTTTTATTTCGAAAATATCATATTAAATCATATAATATTATTAAATCAATAATAAAAGAAAAGTTGACTCTATCGGAGTCAATTTGGGCCCAAGTTGACTCTATCGGGGGTTGACTCTATCGAGGCCCCACTGTAATACTGATACTATTTGTGTCAGGTCTATCTCTATTTCGTTTTTGTGTTTCATTGCTTTCAATTTTAGGATCAATAACTACCACAATTTCTATGTCATTTCAACCTATTTTGCAAAAATTTAAAATTGTTTTCTAGACTATATTTCCGTTAGGGATCTATGCCAAATTTCAGATAGATTACATTATTGAATTTCTTTGCTATTGACCTATCTCATCCCGTCTGATCCCATTAGATAAACAGCAGAAATAAAAAAATGTGTAAAGTTTTACAATTTTCGCATTATATTGTCAACGGTTTGTGTATGGTTATTATTCCGTAAGGATAAGGAAGTATGTTGGGGAAAGCTTGCTACTTTCGAATGACTCGAGTTTCTGTCAACTGAATTCTTTTTCTGATTTGACCCATGCTGAAAAATGATTTGTGCGAAACATAAATCGTCCTAAGGTTGCGCTCTTTCCCTTATTAAAAAAATTAAGTTGTTCGAAGCATGAGTCGTCCGAAGGTAGCGCACTTTCCCCTAATGTACTTAAAGTTGAATAAAAGTATAGATATTGCTATCTGTGCTATATCGGACACCAAACTTCTCAAACTTGTTTATCTTTCCTGAACTCTTTCAAGGATTTTTCTACAAAATATATTTCATAGATGCAGTGCTCTTTTAGTTGTTTGACGTTGTAAGGGTACTGTATCGAGTATCGGTCAGCTTGCAATTTCGACCACTTCCTTTGTTTCTCAAAATTCGATAAATTTTTAGTATTTTTTCAGTCTCTAAAAGTTATAAAATCTTAAAAAAAATTAACAAAAAAGTGTTACATAAAAAAACAAGATGCTGTGGAATGAATCCTTTGAAGATTTCCGAAAAATAAAGAATTACGAGAATCATGGTAGCCGAAATTTTACCCAAAGCAATGAATATATTTTTATTCATTTTATAGAGTATTAAGAATAATTTTAGAGAAAACAAAGAGGATAAATAAGGTTCTAAACAACACTCCTGAATAAGAAATAATAAAAAAATTGAATTTTTATTAAAAAAAATTTCATTTGAAACTTAAGAGTTCAATGCTTACATGCTTACATTAATTTTTTGAGACAAAAGATATGTCCAATATTGCAAGCTGTCTTAAATTTAACACAGCTCCCCTACTAGGATTAAAAAAAACAATACAAAAGTAAAATCATGGACAAGATTAAGAATCTAGCTATTATAGAAAAATATGCATAGGGGAAAGTAGGGCGCATTTGAATGTAGGGCAGTTTTGAAATTGGTATTTTTCACATACTTTTAAGTAAATGATATAATTGGCAAAAAACCAATAAGCAGTAAAAAATTCAAAATAGGCAGTAAAAAATTAAAAATGAGCAGTAAAATATCTAATTATGGTCAGTAAAAAACTTAAATCTTTACAAAAATGGGTCTAATTTGTTTAACATATAAAATTGTTGCAGATAGAATGAAAACCCCTTTATTTTCGCTTTGCCAAAATTTGGACGATAATATCACTGTTTTAAATTTTTTTGTTACTGCTTAATTTTAACTTTTTGCCGATATAATTTAGCTGCACAAACAGATCGGGAAATTAGCTAAATTGCATTATGCTATGGCTCAGTTCCATTTAAACATTGGAGAAAAATCCCAATTTCAAAGCTCCCCTATACATTCAAAGGCACCTCACTTCCCCCTGCTGTTCTTTTATACGCCTAAAAGCTTGAATCAGAGGGTGAATGAGTATGGTCAGCGAGTGTACCGCGAGTGGCAGATCGGCAGATCGCGCGATCAGTCTCCAAGATCGCGCGATCAGTCTCCAAAATCTCGCTGATCGCACTGATCGCGCGATCAGCCGCCAAGATCGTGCTAATTGCACTCAAAGTGTACCGTGAGTGGCAGACTTATTCATCCCCTGGCTTGAATTAAACAATTCCTTCTTAATTACGATGGAAGAAGTATTTAAAGAATATATACTAGTTTTCGTAGCCAATGTAACTCCTCAAAACAAGGTCTTATTTCACTATTTTATTAAGTACTAGCTATTATCATTAAGGAAATTTTATTTTATTATTAATAATAATTATATGTAGTTAACTATTTTAAATATTTGAAAGTTTTAGAACTACGAAATCACCCGTTACAATTAAGACTTAAAAATTAGAAAAAACGGGATCGAAGTAAAAACTTTTAATTTCCATGTGACATTGAACGTATTACTATTTTAATGCAATTTTATCATGGAAATAGGGGAAAAGCATCCTAGTTGTAATGGAAACTGTTACGGCATGTCTTTAAAAAGTGCAAAAGGACTATCCAATTAGGTTGACGTTTAGTTGAAATTGGCGAACAATGATTAATCTGGTCGTAATTGGATTTCTATCAGAAATTGAGTTATGTTGTGATATTTGCTGGCAGAAAATGTGAAATATGAACCTGTTTATATTTTTCCTTTATAAACCTAAACACATTTGAGAACAAAAATAATGAAAGATTCACGATGTGCTCGAGTAATTGTCAATTTAAACACTCGACAAATTTTCCGTGGGCTCTTTTTATGTTGAAAATTGAGATTACTGTCAGGAGAAAGTAAAATTTACGAGGAACACATAAAAGCCTGACCCCTTAATAAGTGCAATAAAATGGATATCACGAGGCAATTGCATATATGCAATTACTTGAGATTCCCCTTTTTGCTCTCATTAATTTACTAAGATGCTTTTAACGAGGTTTTCTGCCAAGAACAAGGATCTAGAGGAAAGAATAAAAAAATCCTCTAATTTTCTCAGACAGCGAAAATTCACTGACCCTATTTTCCATTTTTCTTTTTATGATTCAAGTCGTACTGCGATGTCTTCTCTTTATTGAACAAATTAGTCAATAAATAATCAAAGACATTATTCAGACATTTTTTTGTTGTCTTTTTCCATTTACTGGGAATGCATATAGATGATTTAATTGAATTATTTCATTTGTTCTGTCTTGTTTTATGAATACAATAATGTATAGATTGCCAAAGAATGCATTAAGTGTCTCTTTTATCTTTTATGAAAGCTGGATTTCTTTTATCGTACACGAAAACGACTTATTTCTCTATCTCATTACAAATGTAAACTATAAATTCTACATAGCCTCAATAACCCTTCATTGATTTATCTGTATTACACAGATCTTATGAAACATTTTCCATAGATACTGCCATTTCATGTAACATCCTATAAGTACTCTTATTTTAAAAAATATATATAAAAAAGGATTTTTGCATTCTTAAAAAAATACTGCAAATAGTAAAAAGAAAACTACGAGAATTTTTCGCGAAAAGTGATTCTCACAAATGTTTGACAGGACATTTGCATCAAGCTTTTTTTCTTATAAATTCCATCTTCTTTCCTTGTCCTGAAGCCATGAATATATCAACTGGAGTGATAAATTTTTGTCCTGTAAAACTTTTATCATCATTTATTGCAAATCTCGGTTGGGTTATTTGATAATGTCATGATATTTAACATCATGACACGATGTTTTCCTTCACAGGAAAATTACAATGAATGGTATTTCAGATGCTACGTATAAGAATTGTTTATGAATGAAGAAGAGATACAGAGGAATATGTATGTTGGAAAAGTTAATTTAAAATTTTATCATGTTCATTTCAAAAGGTTGTATATACCACTGAAGGATCATGCAACTTTTTCCATGTATACATGACATTTGTACCCAAGAAGCAAAATATGGTTACTTTTACGTTATTTTTACGATGTATTTTGCATCACTGAGGTACACACATATCAGGTGCCAATTGTGTTTCTTTCGTGTCATATTTCCAAAATCGGGGAAGATTCTAATTATTTATTTTTGTAAAAAAAATGTTTGTGAAGTGTTATAATAATAATTCACTAGATAATGAAGTCATACTACATTTTTAAAACTGATTTTTTAAATCGTTTCTTTGTGAAATTTTCAAAGATCTAGCACGTTAAAAAATACTACAACACGGCGAGTTTCTACATTAGAAATATTACGAAATAAAGTAGTAATTCTTCCCAAAAAATTACCATACATTTTCAGATTTAAAAATATTTAAATGAAGGCTGATGCTAATTATTTTTTCATTGCCTTTATCTGATATACTCGTGATTGTCGTACATTTCAAATCAAGTTAATAATAGAAAAGACGAAAAAGAAAAGGATAACTTATAATTCAATGAAAATCAAGCATTTTCCATTTATGTTTGATAGGTCAAGTTTAAATACTTAACTTTTACTCTGAAATATCAATCTAAAAAATCTAAACTAATAAATATAAAACTGTCGCCAAAATACCAAAGCTGTCTACAAGTTATGGAAACATATCACTATTCTTAAAGTTAGTATTTTAAGAACAAACAAAACGACAGTTTGATAGAATAGAATGATTAAAATTAGTTTAATCACTCAGTCTATCAAGCACAATGTATAGCATCATGAAACATCACAATTTTTCACTGACTTTCTTAAATAAAAGAATAATGTACAGGACCTACAGGACCTCCCTATTTTAGTTAAACTTCAAAAAGCATTTTAAGAAAACAATTTCAAAAGTTTTTAGAAGAAAAAACGTGATTTTGTTATCATTTGTTTAACAAACTGAGTTTCTTTTTGAAGGGGAAATGACAGTGGTAAAAAGCTAAATTTAATTTTGTACTTTGAACAAATAGAATATTCCTATACGTGCCAGTCTTCTTATACTCCCTGTTCATCTGAGCTTCTGCTAAACGTGTAGAGAATAGAGAAGATTTTCAATTATAAGAGAGCCATTTATAGGACAATATCTTAAGGCACCGAAGAGGCACAGTCACATGAATCTAGCTAATATCGATCTAATTTTGATAATGTAAATATTTTCAAAAGTTTTATTTTATAAAATAAAAAAGGGAATTATTAATTAGAGAGAATGATTTTTTAATTACCCAATTATTACTAAGGCACAGAAAAAAAATACTACCCCTATTAATAATTGAGCTAGAGATCTTGAAACAATGATTTTATGTGGAATATGAAATAGACTTATTTATTTAAAGACCCAAGTAATATATAGTACTTTACTTTAGATTTCAAAGTTATTGAAAAAGAAATGAAGTTCCAGGGAAGGCTTACCATTTTCTTCGGGAAGTATACTCCACATGAAGGAGAATTAAATATCTTCACTCAGTTCTCACAAACTACATATTTGTTGTAATTCCGGAATTCCGGAACTGCATACCTTTCTGTACCTAGGGCAGTGCTTTGACATAATTTATCATTTATATTGTTTTAAATAGAATTCATCACTATAATTACTACTAGACTAAATCTAGATTTTATTCACTTTCTCTAGATAATCAAACTTTACAAAGCAAAACTTATTGTGCGCTGTACATAAATAAGGTGATTGCCCCGAAGTTTTAATATTTTTGCGATTTTTTAGAAAAAAGTAATTCTTCGCTTCAGGCTATAATTCTTTTGAGCAACGCATACACAGACAATTCCAACCGTAAAACAGTGCAATATTTCACTCGTTAGTTTGGATACTCCTTTGAGTGGAAGAGATCTGTCTCAATTCGTTCTTGGGTGACCTCAGAAAAATTCACTGCGGTTTGTTCGAGGGTCGTATTGTGGGAGAGAATTTCCTTGTCTCCTTAAAACCTCAAAAATTAACTACAAACGTGAAGCAAAAAAGTCTATAAGAGGAATTCTGGTGTTTGCCTTGGACATAAAAGATCATCTCGCTTTCTCTTCGATCAGGAGTCAATTGAGGGTGATTGCTGGGGTTGGAAGGTTTTACCCTACCCTTCCAAAATTGTAACAATATTACCGCAATTGTGAATTTAAAAAAAAATAAATACAAGAAAAAACCAAGAAAATTACAAAATGAAGAGATTTAAAAAGTTAAAACGAAAAGGAAATTAAAAATAAAATAAAATATTGTCGTATATCCCGTGTTGGAAGAATCTGCTGATCGTAGATTGTCCAGGAACGCCTTCCCCGCAATGTGGATGCATCTTACATGCTCCGAAAGGTTTTGGGCAAAGGCGGTGTAGTTTGATTACGCTATATCACAGTGAAAATGGCTTTACTAGACATTCAGATCTTTGCACCGGGATAGACTCGAATTCACAACTGTGAGTCATGCCGGGGATCTATCCGCCCAAGAACCAACGGTCTTGCCTATTGTGCCACTGAGATCCCCATACTAAGATACTGAGATTCTCAAACCTAATTTGAAAAAAATTACGAATAGCACCTACAGAAAAGCACTCGTCATTCGGGACGTATTTTT
The DNA here is from genome assembly GCF_024763615.1 of Phlebotomus papatasi. Lineage (NCBI taxonomy): Eukaryota > Metazoa > Arthropoda > Insecta > Diptera > Psychodidae > Phlebotomus > Phlebotomus papatasi. The sequence continues at coordinate 13,158,256 of NC_077223.1, forward strand.
AAACAGCTACCAACGATCTTTTAGTCTATCAGAGAAGGTGCTCTCATGACTAAGTCGATAGGGCACTTATTGTAGATAGTAAAAGGTCCTCAGTTCAATACTAACTGTGTTATCACACTTGCACATTAAAATTTTAGTATGATTCACATTAATTGTCGCTGGCGAGAGTCCAAATGTGTAATTTGTGTGTTTGAATCATTTTATATTCAAAATTTGATCTATTTGTTGATAAAAAGGTAGACTTGGCCCGCAAAATTTGATATAAATTGATTTACAGCATTAGTGCGAAAAAATAATGCGATTTTCTCATTAATTTTTTAATGTGAAAAATATTTATGCTTTAGGTAAATTTAGACTTATTTTTGCAGGCCAAGTCCACTTCTTTATCAATAAATAGAAAAACCCCAAATATTAAGTGACTCAAAGACACAAATAACATATTTGGACGCTCACAAGCGACAATTAATGTGAATCACATTAAAATTTTAATATGCAAGTGTGATAACGCCGTAAGTCAATACAGGAAATTGCTCCGTATTTCTTTTGGTGAATATTGTCTGATTCCGGATTTAGCCTCTATGAATGCTGATTTTCCGTAACATTACATTTTCTTAAATTAGAAATGATGGTAAGAAATTGCTACTTGGGTAGCTTAGATTGTATTGTGTACAGTTGATGAAGAAATTGCTCAAAAGTCCATGAGATAGAGTGAACTCTTGAGACTTGAGCTATATAACTAGAGTTTTCAATAAATTTTAATGATTTTTGCGGTTTGTCTGCCTTGCAGTTGTGCCCCGTGCCATTCATCCTGTCTGACATGCAATGGTTCATCAGAGTCCCAGTGCATCACATGCAAGCCTGGGCGATTTGCTATTGATGGCAAGTGCGTCAATAGCTGCCCAGATGGCTTCTACAGCGACAAGAAGCGCCAAGAGTGTCTACCATGTAGCACAGGCTGTGCAACATGCACCACCAATGGCGTCTGTCTCACTTGCAAGCCCAATTGGATTAAGAATAAGAAGGGAAAATGCATTTCAGCAGGAAGTGAAATTTGCGATGAATGTAAGTTTCTCATATTTTAATGTTTGCTATGCTGTGGTTAGTTTTGGGGTTGATGACTATAGGGTGGCCTCAGCAAGACTTCCCTATGAGAGGGATGACATGGGTAGAGCAAAAGAAGTTGAGATAAGCTCGAGGGAGCTTTTCTCTACCCCACAAAGTCTCCCCCTTGCTGCTGACTCTTTGAGGGGGACGCTGCAGGATGCTGTGGGGAGTAAAAAAAAAAGTCGTGCGGGAGGAAGTTGTTGACTTTTTTTCCATTCCCCCTCATCTCATCCATCCCACAAGGTGTATTTGCAAGAATATTTATTCACTTCTTGCTACTTGCTACCACATTTCCGGTAGAGATAACAAAATTTATTTTCTCGCTGTGGAGAAATTTTTTCTTACCAACCGTACTTTGTGTCTAAAATTTCGCATTTGGGTGCATGACTCAAAGAGCCAAAGGAAATGAAAAATACTTGCCTCAGATGTTTTTCAATATTTTCGCTAATTTTCCTTTTTTTCTTTTGTTTTAATAATAAAATTTTGTCTTGTTATTTCCACTCGTAAAATAAAGATGGAGTAAAGTCTGGAACGACTGCTAAAAGCTTCTTCAGAATTTACTTAAAATTATTAAGTTTCTTATTGTTCATAGAACACTAAAGACGATGCAATTTTGAGAAATTTCGAACAATTTTCTTCAGATATTTATAGAGTTTTATACAGCATCTACAATTGTAGAGAATTAATTAATTATTTTCCTTCATTTATTAAACTTGCTATTGTGATGATAATACTAATACACTCTATGACTTTTCTGCACAGTCAAAGTCCGAAAGGCTCCTGGGAGATATGCAATTTAAAGTAAATTCGACAGAAATCCTGAATAAAGACCAGTGATAAGCCCCGATAAGCTTATGGTGGCTGAGATTCTTTACAGGCGAAATCGAAATGCGTGCAACTCGGGGTGATTGTAACTCGGAATGCGTGAAAATTCGATTTTGAGTTGAACTTTGAGGGTAAAAAAACACGTCAAGTAAACTGTTTTTGTCTGTCGAAACGGATAAAATTAGCTCGACGCGATTCTTTACCCCCAAAATTCAACTCACAATCGAATTGTTGGATAATGAGCTGGCGTGATGGATATTCTATGGGGCACTTCCGGTAATCGCCAGTGGAAATTTATCTCACCTCAAGAAGAAAAACAAATTTTCTGTCTTGCCCAGAGCTTTCGGTTCGGATGTGGACCTTCTTCAGTGGTCGACTAGACTATGTTTTTTGATTTCCTGAAGTTCGTAATTTTTGGAAAAATAGAGGATCATTACCAGCAGTAATCACTTGAGAAGGTTTTGACTAATAGATAATTAGTTTTCTTTCTACTTTTCTAAATTTTCTTTTTGCAATTGTGGCTTTGATGTGTTTTGATTTTTGATTTGATTTGATGTTATTTTTCTCTAAAAAAAAGCGCCTAATCAAATCACATCAAAGCCACAATTGCAAAAAAAAAATAGAAAAGTAGCAAGAAAACTAATTATCTATTAGTTAAAACCTTCGCAAGTGATTACTGCTGGTGATGATCCTCTATTTTTCCAAAAATAAAGAACTTCAGAAAATCAAAAAACATAGTCTAGTCGACCACTGAAGAAGGTCCACAACCGGACCGAAAGCTCTGGGCAAGACAGAAAATTTGTTTTTCTTCTTGAGGTAAAATAAATTTCCACTGGAGATTACCGGAAGTGTTCCCATAGAATCACAATCGAATTCTGGTCATTTTCTATTTTAAATAATCTGAATCCAAAAGGCCAACGTAAGAAAAAAAAGTTCATTGAAATCGGTTAATAAAAATAAGTGATAGAGTCCGGTCCATTTGGATATAGGAAGGGTCAGGGTACAGTGGGTTGGAGTAGATACGGATAGTATACACCACTGGAAAGGTCTCAGCCTCAGCTATTTAAAGAGAAATCATTGTATAATTTTCGGAATATTCGAAATTGAATATTTGAAAATTGTTTTTTCGAAAATTCGATTAAATCGGATGGAATCGGGGTGTCAAAAAAGTTATAGTATTCTACGAGAGCTTTCCGAAATATGGAGTTTTTCAATTTTTTTGGATCTGACATCACCAACTTCTAGAGGCCCATCGATATTTAATCTTTGTCCAAAACCGCTTGTCGTTATCCGGTTATACGACGGACGGGATGGGCCGTCCACGAAAACGATTTTTAGCGCATATGATATTCGTAATCAATGATGATGAACTGGCGCAATGTATTTTGGGAGGGACTTTTCGGTGTTCGCCCGTGAAAAAAAGGTCACCTTAAGATGAAAACACTTTTTTCGTCTCCGAAAGCTCTGGATAAAACGAAAAAAAAGTGTTTTCATTTTAGGGTGACCTTTTTTCACTGGCGAAAACCTGAAAGTCCCTCTCAAAATATGATATTCGTGATGGTGTCTACACAATAGAAGCAATTTCCGTCTAAAATTGCCTTTTTAAAAAATTCTAACATTTCTGCCTACAAGGATAGGAGAATTTTCTTTTTAACCCTTTAACGACGAGACAGTTTTCGCAGACCGAAAATCAGCAATAAAAATGAAACCGATAAACAAAACTTGTGAAACGTCTTACATCTAACCTTCGAAAAGACAACAGAGTTTGATTTGGTGTATTTTTTGTCTTTAAAATTGTCTTTAAATTTAAGTAATTTTTCTGATGATATCAATGACCGATAATTTTCACTCTAACGAAAAATATTATGTTTGAGTATTGTAGTTTCTTCTTCCAAAATGGATTTACTTAAAAAAAAAACTGGAAGTGTAAAAAAATAATTAAAATTAATTTTCAATATGAGAATTTAAAAATTCGCCATTTTTTAACTTAAAAATTTACTATATAACAAATAGGTGGAGACTTGCAAAAAGTATCCTAGATTCCTTCAACCTTCTACTTTGCAATTACGTATAAACATATGAAAAAAAATAACTTTAGGTAGTCAGGGAAAATTATTTTATTTATGGGACACCGGTGTTCCAATCGTCCTTAAAGGGTTAAAAAGGTATTTTTTAAAGAAATTGCTTAAAATTCGGGCCCGATCTGACAAGGTCGGATTTTACCTGTGACCACAAAGGCTGAGTTGTAAAGAATCTCACGTAAATCGTGAAGTCGAAACTTTTCCTCATAGTTTAAAAAATAAGTTTATTATGATCCTCATTTCCTCCCTACACCTCCCCTTCACCGCAAAATGGTTTTTTTGTGCTTACAGGAAAACACGTCATATGGGATCATAGGGCTTAAAAAAATCTTAAGACAAGAAAAAAAAGACAAGAGAACTTTCAACCGGTCAAAACGCTTAAAATCACGAAAAGAAAATTGATTACACGGTTAATATACGAATTTTATCATAATATTGTTTTCTTGTGTTAAAAACGTTAAGTTGATACACCAAAACATTGATTTTAATTTCGAAAAAGTCATATAATATTATTAGTTCAATAATAATTGAAAAGTTGACTCTATCGAGGTCCCACTGTATTATAATCTAAAGGGACAGATAATCCTAACCGGCTTATGTAGGTGAGATTCTTAACGTGAGCTAACTCGGAGTGCATGCAAATTCGATTTAGAGCTGAAGTTGGGAGACGCCATTCAGTCATCTTGAATCAAATTCGTGAAATTATACAAATTTTGTATTTAAACCAAAATATCAAGGATTTGGATGAACTGACAGAAAAGTGTTATATGGGTGAAATGTAGACCAGAATGTTCTCTATAATTTTCCCATAGAACATGATCTCATCGATTACTCAGAAGCCAAGATAATCGAGGTTTTTTGTTTCTTAACTCGTTTTTTCATCCAGAGTGCCCCAAGTAGTCATTTGTTGAACTTCAACTATATCAAAGAATTGTTGTATTCTGTGGGATTTTCCATTTAAAACCCTATTTTAAGTGTCTTGGTGGAGTAGAGGCAGTCAAATTGGCATCTGAGTGATTTCAAAGCGTTATTATTGGAAAAATCAATTTTTTCACACTTAAACGGCAAAATCGGAGTGATAGCGTAGTCTGAGCGGAAAATGATGTATGGACGAAATGTAGAGACAAATGTGCTCTACAATTATGTTGAAGTAATCATCAAAATCGGTTCAGCGACAGTCGAGATAATTGAGGTTATGTGATATTGAAATTGGTTTTTCGACTGTGGCGCCCCTGGTGTTGGTCCCACGAAGTTCAAATATTCTAGAAAGTTGTAGCATTTGGTGAGATCTTTCGTTTAAGCCCTCATTCATCAAAATCGGTCACATAGAACCGAAGATATGATTTTTTGAATTTCGTGAACTTTGACCCCTCATATCTCCGGTTCTATTGAAACCACAGCGCACATACGCACCACTTTGGAAACGTCCTAGACTGGACTACAACATACTAAAATTTGATTAACTTGCACAATGCCGTTTTTGAGAAAAATGTCTTTGAATTTCGATGAATTTTGACGTTATCACAGCGCCACCTGTGGTGATTTTTTGAACTTCCATCTGAAAGTGCTCATCGAGACGAAACCAAAAAGGTAAAATTTATGTCGATATGTTAATTAGAACCGGAGATAGAGGCCGGTCAATGTTCGAACTTTGACCCCTTATAGCTCGGGTCAGGGGTTATGGATCGACTTAAGGTTTTTTTTGTTTGATAGGTATAATCAACGGCTACAACATACTAAAATTTCAGCCCGATCGCATAAGGAATTTTTGAGTTATTTAACTTTTAAGATTTAAAAATTTTCTTTTTAAAAAAAGCGCCCCTAGCGGTGGTTTTATGAACTTGCGATGTTAGAAGAGGAAGTGGCATTTCACGAGAGCTTTCCAAAAAGTCCTCATTTTTTAAATTCTGACAATTAGAACCGGAGTTATGGCCATTTTAAGAAATTTTTTTTGGACCCTTATAGCTCGGGTCAGGGGGGTCGGGGGACCTTAAGTTTGGTATTGATGGAAAGCTCTAAGGCCCAGCTATAACATACTAAAATTTGAGCCCGATCGATGCCATAGGGGCGGAGCTATTGAGAAAACAAAAAAAGGGGGGTCTTCAAAATGGCGGAAGGAGGGGTGGGGGGTGGGGGGTCAATGCACCAAGTTGCAATTTTCATGCGATATATAACCTTTGCCGAAAACCGCAAGTCGATATCTTTTTTAGTTTAGGAGCTATTAAGCTCCAAAGAGCGGCCGGACGGCCGGCCGGCCGGACGGCCGGCCGGGAACGTAACTTAGCCCCCCATATATTCGTGATCAGGAAGTGGCGAAACACATTTTGGCCAAGTTTGAGCGCGATCGGAGGACATGAAATTTTGTTAGGATTATAGTAGGTGAGATTGTTAAGAATCTCACCTAATAATGATTAGAATACATTTCCATCAGTTTTAAACTAAGCTCTTTCAGGCTTAAGCTGTAAGTCTGTTTAGAACATAAGAGTCTTATGGTGTCTATTAAACTTAGAACCCTTTCTCAGTATATTCGGAATACTTGTACAATTAGATGATGTTCTGGAAAAATTTTTATCAAGTATTTTATTTTCTCCTTACACTCCAAAATTTGATACGCACTCTAATCGAGTCAACCGACCCCAGAAGCCACATTAAAGTTAGTTAGTTTATTGCTTTCGGAAGTGAATTATAATTTTCATAGTCATCCCACAAGCTGCAAATAATTCTAACTTGCTTAAAATATCTTTTGAGAGATCTAAACGAGTTCCAGTCCATTCAACAATTCCAAAAGAATTTTCTGGTGGAAAAATACAAATTCCTAAGATAAGCAAGAATTTTTCCGCATAAAAAATTCACATCCTTTTTTTATTCACATTGCCATGAAGAAATTTTTGTTGTAAATAAAAAATTAGACAACTTCTTAGTTCATGTATGGAAAGAATTTTTTGAGAAATCTTCTTTGAAACTTCTCAGACTACATTATTGAAGATAAAATTGGAAGAGAGAGCAGAGAGAAGAAAATCAATGGAATTACTGCTTCCTATCGTACTATGTAGTTTATCGCTATATTGACTTTCATAATTACTTAATGATGTGCAAACACTTCTCCTAGAAAACGGATTTTGAATGAACCTAGGAGTTTTTTTAAATCCATCACATAATCCCTTTTCACTTTTTATTTTTATTTACTTTACAAACCAACAAATACCACACGATACAAAACTCATCCTGCAAAAGAGCCAACAAGGAATTTAAGTATCTCTGATGAGAATTCTCAAACAGAATATTTTATTTTTTAAATGATTTTTTTGACACTGAGCTTCTTGGAAATTCTAATGAACTGAGAATTATCCGGTGGAAATAATCTCTAATGAAGCGCTTAAAAAAACTGGGGTGGCTCAACCCTTTAACGCCAATTGAATAATCGAATAACTCATTAATTAATTCATAAATCTTAGACTTCTCATCAATGAATTACTCAATTTCCTTTTAGGTACAAAATACGTTAAAAAATTAAACATTCTTACTCTAGATTTTAAATACTCTACAACTTAAAGTATTATAAAATTCTGAGCGTAACCTTTAAAACTTAACTTTCACTTCGGGAAAGTAATCCAGGATATTAAAATACATTTATTTATTTATTAGAAAAGTTTTGTAAATCGTTTCACTAAACCCCTAACCCTAGTCCTAGGCAAAAATTGTTGTTTATATCTTAATGAAAGTTTGTCAGATCTTTCGATTGATAATTTTAACTTAATCCATTCTCTACGATCTTAATCTACGACAGAATGGTGGTGTTGCCCCTACTCCAGGATAGGTTTGAGTTGTTGATTTGAAAAACGCTAGGATAAGGGGAAATCTTTCTCCAGAACATTTTCTTTAGTACATGATGTTCTCATGTGCTTCTGCGTAATCAACATTTTTTGCATTGGTTCCTGTAACGGCTGTTTTCCTCAGTTCTCTTTGTGCTCCAAAGCCACCAAACAGTCGTGACGTGCCAGGAACCAACTCAAGAAAACGTAGATTAGGCAGAAGCACGTAAGAGCAGTCATGTGCTAAAAAAAGCCAAGTAGGGGAAAGTGACCATGCTTGATACGATCCAAGCTTGATAATAACTATTTTTTTCCTATGTTAATCAATAGTTATGACTCATCGCAATATATTTCAATAGCTGGTGCTAAGCCTCACATTTCCTAAAAAAAATAGGATCCTAGCACTTTTTTCCTAGTTTCAGGAAGCAAAAATCAAAAATAGGCCCAAAACTGTAATTTCGATACATGATATTTCCTAAGTATTTCTTAATTAATGTCGCTATTCAGGAAAACTACTATCTTAGGCACATAGAGGGTTCATCAGTACTAATATTTATGTAGAAATATTTTTACTTGGGGGCACTGTTTTTGAGGGTGGTGACAAATTCATAAATTCTACCTGTGTCCATCCTATATTTTAAGAAGGGTCCATGAATGATAATTTTATTGTGGCAAATCTATCATTAGATGTGGTTCTTTCATAATTACACCTATTGTAATCCTCCAATTTTATCGTCAATTGACATAGCTTTCAACCCTGTTGCCTGAATTTTAAGGTTGCAGAGTGACATTTTCATGGACTCAAAGTGAAAAAATGGTTTTCGCTAGCACCCTAATGTCATAAAAACATGGCTTAGAAAAATTACATAAGAGTGATTTTAAAACTAATAACCAGTCTTACAAACGATTTAAGCAGATAGATTAGAGTTCCGTCTAAATATTGATGTGCATTTTTTTTGTATCCGGTGAAATTTTTATAGTAAAAATGGGTCTCCGAATTGTCGAATCAATTTTTATAGAGGAAGGCCCCGGACCCAACTTGTATAAAAATCGCTACTGAATTTCCATTTTCTTCTTGAGGAAAATCTAAGGATTTCCAAGAACTATTTGAGGTTGGATTATGAACCTAATAAGTGAGACATTTTTTTGTCATAGTGCAAGAATCGCTTCGGTTTGTGTGATAATCAGAAAATAATCACAAACCTTGGACATCATTTTACAGTATCAAGCATGGTCACTTTCCCCTATCCCTTTCTTACTTCAGAATTTATTCCATACAACTCATTCTTTTTTCACTTGACAATTTTTGGAGAACCACAGTAGGGTAAATGTCTTAATTCAAAACCATTTCAAGACGCTTTAACTTTGACAGAAGATTCAACACATTAAGTTCATATTTTCTTCTCAAGAGAATTACATAAATTTGCTCCTTGACTCTTCTAGAATGTTACTGTTTAGTGAAAATTCTTTAGATATAATTTGAAAACTTCTTAAATACAAGAAAAATACGCAAGTGTAAAATACTTCTATTGGAAATAAATTAATCCAAATGGAGACAAGGGAAAGTTTCTAATTGGAGACAAACAGTGTAAGTGAAACAGCGACGAAAGGCTTCAAAAACCTTGTTGAGTTGCTCTTGAGCGCAGGATTTGTTCTTATTCCTGGCCTTTTCTCCTTTTCCATTTAAAACAGTAAGAAAATCTCTCAAAAAAATCATATTTCTGGGGTTTCCTATTGAAGCATTTAAACACTTCAGAAAAACCCTTTTTGTTCACGAAATGGGTAATTATTTCATTTGAAACTTCACGTACCGTTAACAATAAAGATTAGCACTTAATTTAACTAAAATTACCCAGAAATATGACATAAATATTAAACGAATCGAATAAACAACAGTCACCTCACTGTGTTTTTCATTGGAAAACATGGTCGATTAATGAAAAATTCGATGGTGAAAACTTTTAATTTTTCTGAGAAATTAACAAATTAAAATTTGTGAATATGAATGGATTTTCGCTTAATTGGAGCAAAATTAACTAAATAATGAAACTGAGGTATAGAAAATTTATTTATTTATTTATTTATTTATTATAACATTTGACTTTTGAGACACAAATCTCTTGAGAGCAAAGTGTGCTAATATAAGAAAAAGAGAGTAACAAGCGTCCACCGCCGCTAATTATTATAAAATTAATAAATATAATAATTTAGTACTGTATTTATCATGAAAACAGTGACGTTTCCATTTGGAGTAGCGAAAAATTTCCATTTGGAGCAGGTTTTGAATTATCTTAATTTACCCTACGTTAATAAGTTTCATTTTTGAATAAAAAAAAACTGCTCTCTCTTGGAGTTCGAGCAGTTAAAAAATACAGCACTTTTAAAAGTTGCAGTTCATTTGACTCATCCTGTATATTCGCATTGTATATTTTGATGCATTAATGTTATTATTATTACCTTAGATTCTAATTCTAACGACTGCCATATAACAAGAAAACCGAAAATGTACGTGGATATAGTACTGACTGACTATTCATAAAATAAATTAATTTGTATTTCAGATAACATTAATTTTCCTTTGAATGTTGCTTTTATACTGAAAAGAGTATTTAATCATTGATAAAATTGAATTGGAGGAAGGGGAGTGCAATTATTATGTTGAATGACCATTTCTAACACCTGCAGTTCTCTTCCACCTTTGCTTTTGGTCTAAGTTGATTCAATTTTAACGTTTCTTACTGAAGTATTTGCAAAGATTTTAATGAAGAATCACTTGTTGAATGACGCATCGTTAACCCATTTATAAAACCGTGATTTACCTGGTTGTTCATTCAAGCGAAAATGACGAATATTTCAAAATAGATTTTTCAACCCTCCAATTTTAGCCTATACTGTTGCAAAGTGGAATAACATACTTTTCTGCCCTTATTTTCCTCATCAGCATGATTATACAGTATTTTACGTGATACGATTAAATAAGATACAGAAACGTAAGGAATATAACACACAAAAGCCGTAAATGAAGCACCTTTTAATTGCTGTCTCTTGTGAAAGTGACGGGAAAATCGTATTGCACAAAGTGGAATATGTAGGCAGATTAGTTCTATTAAATTCAGCACATTTTACTACAATGCACTCTTGAATTAAAATCATCTAAATAGCCTAGACACGCAGTGCTATCATCACATACTTAAGAAATACTACAACGTTTGAATTAAAATTAATTTTATGTAGATATCCTTTGCATTGTCAACTAATATTAATTATGAAAAGTAACAATATCCCACCGAGGCTACTCCACAAACATTGTGCTTACTTTAAAGGCAAAAAACCAACCCTCTGCATAAAAGAGGCAAAAAATATACGAGCATCATATCTTATGCGACAAAACACATATTCTACAGTTTGCAGCATGAAACCCTTTGTAGTGATATGCAGAATTGAATATGTAAACAAGATGAAACAATAGAAATGCAATTTTGTCTAAATGTACAATATGCAGATAACACATCCTTTCACTTCATAACAAAGCTCTCAGGACAATTACGTTAAAATTGAAATAGCGAACAAGAAATATATTGGTTCATATCTGACTTTCCGGTTCGAGCTTTTGAATTTTTAATTCCAAAATGTTTCATATATTAATCTTTAGTGATTACCATTGACTCTTTTACACGTTTCAATGCAAATAACAAGAGTATGGAAAATCAATTTCAGTTGTTCAGTGTTGAATGAACGTACATTTCGATTAAATATCCGATTTTATCAGTATTCAGCACTGCTTTCCAAAATATCAGTTTACTTTTATTTTACTAAAAGTTCATTTGCAATCATTTTAATTGGGAAAATTTTTCACTTCTATATTACATAAATTTCATTTATGATTTTTAATATTTCCAAATAACTGATTAAAAATTTAAAACATTTAAAATTTCATTTATTATTTTATGTTTTATCAAATTTATAACTTGGAGCTTTTAGAAACTTTTATCACTGTGATTACTGTATTCGTTGAGAGCATAATTCTTGTATTACAAATCCGTTCTTCCATCTAAAATCATGAAAATGTGATACAGACTCTTGAGCAAACTTCTCAAAAAAATGTCATACCGTTTTTGGCCACTCTCAGAAATTTAATTTTTAGCAACACTAATACCTAAAATCGTTTCTCGTGACACATGCGATCATGAAGACTTCTTCCCAGTTCTATACCGTTGATAACGAAAGCATGTAAATGAATAGAATTAATATAAACTAAAGAATGAGCTTAGTAAATTCTAAGATGTAATTTTAAACGTTGCTAATGTATGATTTGATGATTTGGTAAACTCACAGAAATTATTGAACAAAGCAACAATAGGGAAAGCTAAAAGTCGTAAGGAAGAGGCAATAACTCAGGGAAACACATCAACTATCTCCAGAGCTTTCGGCTCGGTTTCCAAGCCTTCATCAGTGGCTACTCACGAAAACCAAAATCCCGAAAGGTCCTAAATCCCGAGAGCTAAAATCCCGAAAGCAAAAATCCCGAATTAAGTATCTTAAGTATTCAGGATTTTAGCTTTTGGGATTTTGGCTTTCGCGATTTTTGCTTTTGTGATTTTTACCAGGACCCTGTCCTGCACACAATCCCCTGAAAACGATCCGCCAGCAACCCCCTGTACATGACCAAATACACACGACCTTCTACAAACATCACCTTCAAACGACGTTCTGTAAACAATCCCCTAAAAACAACCCCTGCAAACAACATCCTGCAACGATCCTCTGTACACTGTCTCCTACATATGACTTCCTGCATACGATCTCACGGCTGACTTTATCATCCTGCCGTTCGTAAGCTTTTCTTTAATTCTAGCACTTAAGGATGGTCTGCATCTACTGCACGTGGTAGAAGTGCAAGAATTAAAGAAAAGCTTACGAATAGCATTTTGGCAAAGTTATCCCCGAAGGACAAAGTCACCCATATTTACATTACGCAAACAACGAGTATAATTATGATTAGGAGAAAGTACTCTCCCTTCGAACGTTCATGCCTTCGAATAATGTGAATTTTATTTTAGTTTTCCTAAGAGGCTTACACATTTTTATCAAATATTAGTTGGCTTATCATCAATTGTTGTTATTTACGTGATAATTTAGTGTAAATCTCTTACAAAAAAACAAAAGAAATTCACATTATACGAAGGCATGAAGGTTCGAAGGGAGAGCACTTTCCCCTATCTGCTTGCTAGAACTAGGCCGTTGTGAGAGTGCGAGGGAGAGTGCCTATGGAGAGCGAAGTACATAAAATGTGGAGTCAAGAAACACGTTATCTTATCATCCTCAAGTAGATCTTGAAAAATTCGAAAATCTATTTGAAAATCCAAAAAAGAAACTCTTTTACAACTTGATAATTCCACAAGATGGCTGAGATATATCTTGTTCGAATTTCGAAGTGCTCAAGTGTCAAAATGTGACGGTCTTCACATTGTTATGAGGAAAAACAAAACAGAACAACAACGTTTACTGTCCTTACCCCAGTATTTAATCACTCATTAGTGATTAAGTAACTCTTTTGCGAGGTTTTTAGTGTGATATTTAAAAAAAAATTGTCCCCACCTTGTTCGAAAATTTAGTACGAAAATTCGAAATTTAATTTGAATTCTTCGAACATCAACGACTTTTTGTGCAAATAGAGTTCCATTTACCTTTTATCCAAGACACTATTGGAGAAACAAAATCTACTTTGTTTACACCCTATAGATCTTTTTAAAAACTTCTCTATTTCCTTCTTCTACGATGTTTCGGAGATTGGTTGTCTCCTACTTCAGATATGGGTAGATAAGGGGTAGTTCTTCTTGGCTTTTCGGAACGAACTAGGTGAAGTTCTTGTGATCCTCTTATCTTGGCTTTGCAAGTATTAGTCGAAAATGAGATTAAGGTGCTGAGGGCCACTTCTCTTGTCTAAAACCCTATTAGTTAAGATCTATAAGTGCTTTTTAATGTAATAATGTATAATTTTTCTTTAGCTGAGTACGCGGAGAATGGCCATTGCCATCCGTGTCACTCAACGTGTGAGTCATGCACAGGGCCGTCAGAACACGACTGCCTCTCGTGCTCGGCTTCTCTGCTGCTGCAGAACAGCCGATGCGTGAGTGCGTGCGACGACAGTTACTACATGGAGGCAGGTGTGTGCGTGCGTTGCCTACACACATGCACGAAGTGCGTGTCACGCATGAACTGCACAGTATGTGCACGTGGTCTACAGTTGCAGTCAGGTGAGTGTCGAACCACGTGCGCCGAGGGCTACTACAGCGATCGTGGCAACTGTGCCAAGTGCTACCTTAGCTGTCAAACGTGCAGTGGTCCACGGCGTGATCAGTGCGTGACGTGTCCGACGGGTTGGCAACTTGCCAGTGGCGAATGCCATCCCGAGTGCCCAGAGGGCTTCTTTAAGGGTCCTTTCGGGTGTCAGAAGTGCCATCACTACTGTCGCACGTGCAACGGAGCTGGTCCGCTAGCGTGCACATCCTGCCCGTCACACTTTATGCTTGACGGTGGTTTGTGCATGGAGTGCCTAGGCTCACAGTACTACGATCCACCGACACAGACGTGCAAGACGTGCCACGAGTCGTGTCGCTCATGCAGCGGACCCGGCCAGTATTCCTGCGTCACATGCGCCTTCCCGCTCCATCTCGACCGCCTAAATAATCAATGTGTGCCTTGTTGTGCATCCGACGCAGCCCCCGATGACCAAACTTGTTGCCATTGCAACAAAGATACAGGTGAGCATTTTCCCTTGCTTTTGCCCAATCTAAAGTCACACTATAAGTCCACACAATCTCCCCACTTATCTCCGACAATGCTTCACGCTAAAAGTTAATACCTTGCTAAAGCATTGTAACACTCCTCAAGCTCGAGACGTAATTGTTTCATTTGATATTTTGATACAGTACCAAAATTTAAATGAGAATTTAAGTTTCTAAAATAATCAATGATTGAGTTATAACATATCGGAACCTTGGAAAGATTATTGAACTCCTATTGATGATGCAATGTACTAACATATTGACTATATCTCACCTAAAATTAATAGGATATTTTAATCCGACAATCGATTACTGTGTTCATTGTTCCACGCATAGGGATCTTATCGGATTATAATCCTCCTAATCTTCCAAAGTCATTTCCTTCCCTTCATCGAGATACCCTTAAAATTATTCAAAATGTCTCAATATGGGAAGAACCATAATGGATATTTGCACGTGTTTGAGATATCAAGAATTAATAAGCAATATCTCAAATTCCCTTCCGGATTTTGGAATATTTCAGAGAAAAGAATCAGCTTTTGTATTCTCACCCAATTTCTGATTCTTCCACGGTTGAGAGAGGGACTAAATTTACATTACCATTTACACAACAAATAGATACCTTCAATCCCCCCGTGAACTTTTCAATTCAAACTCCATGGTGAAAATGGTGAGAGGTTTAAGATTTCTATCGCCTCTTCTATGATAGTCACTTTAAAATATTCCCTCGTGTCGTCTTTTTCATGAATATTAGGTCAAATTCTTATATCTTAACTTCTGTAAACATCTATTGTAATTGAAGTTATCGAAAAAATCTCAGAGTATGGCAGGAGTATGATTTCGGTTCCCTGGAAATTAGTTTCAACCCCTATCACGGAAATGAGATTTAGCCTTATGCCCTAGACACACTTACGACTTAAGCCGAGAGACGACTTAGTGGAAAATGATGGAAATATAGTTTGACGATTATTTATAATATCATTACGCTAAGCCGCCTCTCGGCTAATCCTCAGGTCTGTCAAGGCCCTCATACGGGCATCAGACCGAATGCCCTAGACACACTTACGATTTAAGCCGAGAGTCGACTTTTAGTGGAAAATTATGGAAATGTAGTTTAATCATTATTTCGAATATAATTTCGCTAAGCCGTCTCTCGGCTAATCCTCAGGTCTGTCGAAGCCTTAAGGCTTAACCATATAGCTTAACTGTTACAATTTCTTATCAGTCAAGATATTTTGGAAAATTTAATTTAGGATTGGATTATTAAGGACAAACGACCTATTAGGTTCTGTGACAGCAATAAAATTGGTTTTAGGATCCTGAGACTTTCCGAAACTAGGCTAAACCTCTATTATAAAGACCGCTCTACGTACATACTTTTCTAGATTCATAAGAAATTCCCCAAGGAATAAAATAGCTGACTTACCGAACCGAGTCTTTGACAAGGCTTTAAATTCCTCCAGAAGCTCTTACGTCCCTTAAGAGAGTGCCAGTTTACGTTTAATAGTTGCAAAGATAAAGCCAAGAACGCTATAAGCAGATTAAAATAATTTTGGTTCACTAACGCCTTAATTAGAGAATCGTAGAAGATAATATAGACATAGAGAATAAAATGCTTCTTTGGTCCTTTAAATACTTCTCTCTGGATAATTGGTGATCCTGAGTGTTCAAGATAAATCACTCTTATGTTTATGTTCACAAATTTACTTTAGGAGAGAACCTGTATATTTGAGTTTTGGGAAGTTTGAGACACGGTGGATTATTCTTTGAATATTTAATTAAATGTGACAAAAACTATACTAAGCGATATACAAAGTTTCAAGATAAGTTTCTGAGTTTTGTAAATAACGCCTTAAAGTCAAGATCTAAAAAAGTGTCTCAAACATGCCGTATTCCTGCTTAAACTCCAAATAAAGTTTATCATTAAATACTGCTATAATTTCTCTGAATACTATAAATGTAAACATGTTCCTAAAGCGTAACTTTCCTAAAAGATACATTCAAATGGAAAATTCCACGAAATTAATTCGCAATTCGAGGTAAATTTCATTGAAAAACAACTGCAAGTATTCCGTATGAAGTTATACAGATGTATCATTGGTATTCTTATTAATAAAATTTATTTGAGAATTGTACTATAACTTTTCTGTTTACATTTCGTATACTTCCTAAGCGGATCTATTGATTACTTTCTGTGTTTCAGTACGTTTTATTGCAG